>NW_006408526.1:4112769-4114447 GCF_000296735.1 Chrysochloris asiatica
TTTTTTTCTTTTAGGTTTTTGTATATGTCTCCTCATTGCCTTCTTGCCTGCATGGTTTCTGCTGAGAAATCAGAACTTAATCTGATTTGCTTGCCTTTGTAAGTGACACTTCTCTTCTCCCTGGTTGCTTTCAGGATTCTCTCCTTGTCTTTGATTTTGGAGAGCTTGATTATTATATATCTTAGTGACTTTCTTTTGGGATCTATCCTTCCCAGGGTACTTTCAGCTTCTTGAATATTTATCTTCTCATGTTTCACGATGTTAGGGAAATTTTCTTCCAGAAGCTCTTCAATTATCTCCTCTGTGGACTTCTCTGATTCTTCCTGTTCCAGAATGACAATAATTCTTAAGTTGTTCCTTTTCATGTTATCCAGCATGAATCGTAGACTTTCTTCAGATTTTTTTCTGTTTTTTTCTGCTTGCTGTTTTATCTTAGCAGTATTGAGAGATTTGTCTTCCAGCTCACTAGTTTTGGCTTCCATCTCTTCTATTCTGTTCCTTTCCCCTTTCAGTGTATTGTCCATTTCTGATATTTTATTATTCATCATTTAAAACTCTTTTTGCAGGTTTTGAATTGTTTCCAATGCTGTATCAATCTTGTTTGATTGCTCTTGTAGTACTTTCTGACTTCTTTCTTATTTTCCTCCACCCTTTTTGGAGTATTTAAGTTAGTTTCATATCATTCTTCTGAATTCCTTCATAGGCAAATCCGAAACCTGCTGTTCTTCTTCTGGGGAGCCTGTCTCCAGCTAATTTGCCTCAGTTACTCTCTTTTATTTTTGGACATGTTTTGAGATCTTTTCTTGATTTTTGTTTGTCATTTCCAGTGGTTATATGTTTTTTGTTTTGTTTTGTTTTGTTTTTTATGCTTAAATTGATGTTTGCTGTTGTGTTACTAAGCTTACTGGGTGTCTTCTGGTGGATATGATCAGGAGATAGGCTTCCCTTTTCACATGTAATGCTTAGTAGCTGCTATTAACTCTTGTCTCAATGATGGAATACTATTGGTTATGCTTGTAACATGGCTATACGGCCAGGATTGTTGTCTCTTCTTGGGTAACATAGATAGAAGATGCTCCCACCTCAAGGAAAAATGTGTGATCAAAAGGACCAGAACCAGAAGCAATATAAAATCCAAGACAAAAACCACCACTTTGAAACAAAAATAAAACTGTGACTGACTTTCCAGTCACCTTGCTACACAGTTAGTGTGTGTGCATGGTAGAAGCCACCAGCAGTGGGTGGGGATGTCCACTCCCTCAGGCCCCTCCTCTAGTCACCACTGTAGAGGTGTGCAGGTAGATATAGAGAAGTTAAGAGAGAAAGATTGTCTACTATCTTTGTCTCTGAAGGTCAGTTAGTTATCTGCATTTGCACAGCCTAATTTTGGAGATAATTGCATCTTTTTATGTTGGGGTTTTATAGATTGTTCATATGGATTGTCTGTCAGGTCTGATAGGCCTTCTCTTTTCTTGATAGATAGGCTGGAGTAAAGGATCCTGCACAAGTTAATTTTAGGGCTGCGACCCCTAGGCTGATGTCATAAGCAGCCACCAAGCTCTTTCTCCCTGTGCAGTGGGGAAACTATGGCCTCAGCATCGAACTTTTTTTTTGGTGGGGGGCGAGGTACGCACCCACCCCCTGAGGTGTTCAAGATGGGCAAAGAAGGTGTGACAGG
>NW_006408526.1:4115217-4122061 GCF_000296735.1 Chrysochloris asiatica
GAAAATGTCAATACTGTCCAAAGCAATTTACACATATAATGCAATCCCAATACAGATTCCAGCGACATTCTTCAAACAGATGGAAAAGACAATTACAAACTTTATATGGAAAGGAAAGGCATGCAGGAGAAACAAAATGCTGCTTAAGAAGAAGAATAAGGTTGGAAACCTCTCATTCCCTGACTTCAAAATTTACTACACAGCTACAGTGGTCAAAAAAGCTTGGTGCTGGTACAATGAAAAATACATAGATCAATGGAAAAGAATCAAGAATCCAGAAACACAACAAAGGATCTCAAAGCATGTGCAAAAACAGAAAAGAGTAACTGAGACAAATGCACTGGAGACAGACAAAGACTCCCCAGAAGAGGAAGAGCCTGGTACTGGTACAATGAAAGTTACATTGATCAATGGAACAGAATTGAGAATCCAGAAATTAACCTATCGATACAGCCAACTGATTTTCACTCAGGCATCCCCTCTAGTCACCAGAATGGAGAATTTTCAACAAAGTGCCTAGGTATATTGCATGGGGAGGAGATAATCTCTTTAACAGATGGTGCTGGCAGAACTGGAAACCGATATGCAAAAGGTCAAGATTTGAGTCCTTCAAAGATGCCCCAACTACTTTTTTGATGTGCTGTAAATTTAAAAGTGCAGAATGCTTCAGGGAAGAGTTAGAGAGGTGGAAACATTGCCTTCAAAAGTGTATAGACACAGATAGAGGATATACCAAGAAACAATAGCTTCACATTTATATATTTATTCTGAAGACAGTTTCTATGATTTCATAGAAATATTTTTTTAAACTCATCTTGATATATACTCATATATTTTATTTTTAGCTATAAATAATTAAAAGTATTATCTGACATTCTCACATTAATCAAAATAGAGATGTTTTCTTCAATACATTGTCTTACTTTTGTATTGCAATTTTTGTCCCTTATTACAATAAAAATTAGAGTGTTTAAAAATATATATATTCCTTTAAATTGTATATATGGTGCTTGTGTGTAATTTTCTTATATAGTAGCTTTTTGCATTATTGTGATGCTGGAGGCTGTGTCACCAGTATTTTTGAGACCAATAGGGTCATCCATGGTGGAACAGTTTTAGTGAAATATTCAGGCTAAGATTTAATAGGAAGGAGTAACAACTTCAGAAAAGTTAGCTACTGAAAACCTTTTGAATAATAGTCAAATACTGCCTGATATAGGGCTTGAAGATGAATCATTCTTCTTTGAGAAGGCACTCAAAATATCTACTACCTCAAACTAGAGTTGACCTCAATGATATGGATGGAACAAAGCTTTCAGGACCTTCATTTGTTATAGAGCACAATTTACAATGTGAAGAAACAGCTGCAATTATCCACTAATAATCAGAATGTGAAATGTTCAAAGTCTGAATCAAGGAAAAACAGACTCATCAAAACACAATGGAATGCATAAAGATTGATATTAATAAGCTAAAAAGGGTATGGTATTGGCCATTTTGAATCAAATAATTATGTAGTTTGCTCTGTGAGAAACAGCAAACTGAAGAGAAATAGTGTCACATCAATCGTCAAAAAGAGAATTTCAATATCTGTCTTGAAGAACAATTCTATCTGTACATACACCTACTAGGAAGATCAGTTAATACAATTGTTATTCAAACTTATGCAAAATCCACTAAATCCAACAATGAAGAAATTGAAGAATTCTACCAAGGTATTCATTTTTAAACTGATCAAACATGGACTCATGGTTCTTTGATAATTGCTGGTAATATACATGGTGAATGTTATAAACAAAGAAAGGATCAGTATTTGGAAAATATGACCTTGATGATAGAAATGATATTGGAGATCACATGACAGTTTTGCAAGACCAATGACTCATTCATTGCAAATACCTTTTTACAACAACATAAGAAGTGGCTATATATGTGAACCTCAGAAGATGGAACACAAAGTAATAAAATCGACTATATCTGTGGAAAGATATAATGGTGAAACTCAACATCATCAGCCAAAACAAGACCAGGGGCCAACTGTGGAACAGACCAAAGATTGCATAGCTTAATGGCTTTCTGCTCCCATAAAGATTTACAACCTCGGAAACCCTATGCAGGGTCTCTATGAGTCAGAACCGATTCCACAACACATAACAACAAGAACAAGTTAAGGCTGAAGCTGAAGAAAACTGAAACAAGTCTATGAGAGTCAAAATATGAACTTGAGCATATTCTACCTGAGTTTAGAGACCATCTCAAGAACAAATTTGATGCATTAGACATTAATGATTAAAGATCAGAGGAGTTTATGAGATAACATCAAGAACATCATGCATGAAGAAAACCAAAAACCCTGAAAAGAACAGGAAATTAAAAAAAAAAAAAAAGAGCAAATGGATATCACAACATACTCAGAAACTTGCTCTTAAATGTACAGAACCTAAAGCAACTGGAAGAATTGATAGCACAAAAGAGCTGAACAGTATTATAATGAAATTCAGAAAGATATGGAATGAGGAAACCAAAAGGGGAGGATATGCTCAGCATTTTTCAAGCTAAAAGAACTGAAGGAAAAATTCAACACTCGACTTGTAATAATGAAGGATTCTCTGGGCAAATTATTGAGTGATATATAAAGCATCAAAAGAAGATGAAAGGAATACACAGAGTCAATGAACCGAAAATAACTGGTCTATGTTCAACCATTTCAGGGGTTAGTAAATGATCCATGAACCAATGGCACTTAAGGAAGAAGTTCAAACTGCACTGAAGGTACTGGAGAAAAACAATGCTTGCGGAATTGATGAAATACAAATTGATACTCTTTCACCAAACTGATGTAGTACTAGTACACACTCAACTATGGCAAGAAAATTGGAAGACAGCTACCTGGCTAATCAATTGGAAAAGATCCATATTTGTGCCAATTCCAAAGGAAGGTGAGCCAACAGTATGTGGAAATCATTGAACAAAAGAGGACAACCTTCAATGAGATAAACTGACACAGTGACAAAGCAATAGATTCACACATAACATAAATTGTGAAAATGGCACAGGACTGAGCAGTATTTTGTTCTGTTGTGCATAGGGTTTCTCAGAGTTGGTAATGACTTGATGGCACCTAACAACTGGAGTCCTTGTGTCATAGTTGGTTTAATGAGCTGTACTGCAATGTTGGTTTGAACCATAAGGTCAATGAGTCAAGCTCACCAGCAGCAACTTGGAAACCCTACAGAGTGTTGCTATGGGTTGGAACTGACTCAACGGCACTAAAAAACAAAAAAAAAAAAACCAAGAACAACTGGATGTTTCCTGGTTTAAATTTGTATATTTACTCTCTACTTTTTTATGTACTAATGAAACTAGTGGAATCACTTTCTCACAATATGAGAGTCTAGCATACATAATTGTACCCTAGATCATTAATTCTAGAGAAAAAAAAAAGACTTCATTTTTATTTGGGAATAATTCAAAGAGATTGGTGTTTTAGAAGCTAAAACCATTCTATCTGTTGGCACAACTGGTCTTTTCCCAAAAATTCAATGATTTAGGTATATATTAATGTAAAACAAACTGAGATTATCCTCTTGGAAGTGAAGCTACATGCAAATGCAACCTGTTGGCAAAAAAAAACCAAAAAACAAAAACTCAGTAGCATATGGAACACTGACACATCAGCATCATATCACCCAGGAGGAACATAAAAGGGAGATGGTGGGTACATGTTGTTGTTAGGTGCCATCGAGTTGATACTGACTCATAGCAACCCTATGCACAGCAGAACGAAACACTGCCTGGTCCTGGTTGATAGCCAACCTCACAATTGTTGCCACACTTGATTAAGTCACTTTGCCAATCCATCTCTTTTTCTTTGATCCTCCATCTTGCCAAACATGATATCCTTCTCCGGTGACTGGTCCCTCCTGACAATATGCCTGAAGTAGGCAAGACGAATTCTGGCCCTCTTTGACTCAAAGGAGCACTCTGGCTGCACTTCTTCCAACACAGATCTATCTGTTGGTTCTTTTGGCAGCCCATGGTACTTTCAATATTCTCCTCCAACACCATAACTCAAATGCATCAGTTCTTCCATGATCATCCTTATCCATCGTCCAACTTTTGCATGCATATGAGGTAACTGAAAGTACCATGGCTTGGGTCAGGCTCACCTTAGTGCTCAAGCTGACATCTTGGCTCTTCAACACTTTAAAAAGGTCTTGTGCAGCAGATTTGCCTAATATAATATGTAGTTTGATTTCTTGATTGCTGTTTCCATGAGTGTTGATGGAAGACCCAAGAAAAATGAAGACCTTGACAACTTCAATTTTTTCTCCATTGATAAAGATGCTATTTATTTGTCCAGTGGTGAGGATTTTTGTTTTCTTTACATTAAGATACAATCCATACTGAAGGCTGTGGTCTTCAATCTTCATCAGTATTTTAAGTCCTCTTCACTTTCAGAAAGCAAGGTTGTATCATCTGCATATCGCAGGTTGTTAATAAATCTTCCTCCAATCCTGATGCAATGGTTTTCTTCATATAACCCAGCTTGTCGGATTATTTACTGTACAGGTTGAATAAGTATGGTGAAAAATTGCAACCCTGTCACACAACTTTCCTAATTTTAAATAAGTGTTTCCATGCTCTGTTAGAACAACTGCCTCTTAGTTTTGTGGGTTTGTACGTACTCATACAAACACACAAGACATATCATCTCTTCCTTTGAAGCTCAGTATGAGGGAGGGAAACTACCTCAAAAGATGTGTACAGAGCAGCAAGCATCTTTACCTAACATTTCTTCTCCCGAATCTTAAGAAAGGAATGTGGTTTCTTTTAAAAGCATCCTGTTTAAAGGCTTATTCAAAAGAAAATAAGGCCACCCTTTACCAAGTGATATGATTGGTACATAATGAGCAAACCTTCAGTAGCAACCCAGTATGCTGTTGTTGTTGTTAAGTGCCGTAGAGTCGGTTCCGACCCATAGCGACCCTGTACAGGGTTGCTGAGCAACCCAGTATAGTAAGATCATTTCTCTGCATCTTAGAGTATCATTCTGTATCTGTTTTTTTTCCTTTATGTTTATCACATATTGTAGGATATGACACACAATTAAAATATTTCTTTAGAAAATAATCTGAGGACTATGTATAATGAAATGAATAAAATGTGTATTTTGTTTTTAATATGATTTCTAAAAGAGAAAAGACTGGGGAAAATGTGGAGCAGAAGGAATATTCCTCTCATAGGGCAAGTCACAAAAGCCAAAGGAAGTTGATAGGCAAAACAAACTTATTAAATACATTTTTAGTAAAAGGTAACTTCTGTTCTATACTATCAGTGCCAAATTATAAGTGACATTGGAATATAATATTTAAATATTGTTTTTAGTTAGCTAAATATTTGTGTTGTTGCTGTCAGGTGCCATCGAGTCGGAACCGACTCATAGCGACCCCACGCACAGCAGAACGAAACAATGTCCGATCCTGGGCCAACCTCACTACCGCTGCCACACTTGACACCATCAATGATGCCACCTGGCCAATCTATCTCATTAGAGGTCTTCCTCTTTTTCTCTGACCCTCCACCTTACCCAGCATGACATCCTTCTCCAACGATTGTTTCCTCCGGACAATATGTCCAAAGTAAGAGGGACGAAGCTTAGCCATCCTGGCCTCCAAGGAGCACTCTGGCTGCACGTCTTCCAAAACAGATCTATTTGTAGGGAAATATTTGTAGGGAAATCTAATTAAAGACCAAGATAAACAGACTCTTATATATATTTAGTCTAGATGTATACATACATAGAGAAATCATATGATTTGCCTCAATGTCACATAATTAGCACATATGATTTAATAGCATTTACAAATGAAAATTGCTCTGGGTCATCATGTTATTTCTAACATAAGCTAATTTTGTGACATTGGGGCAAATCACATGATTTCTCTACACATACACATCTCCGAAACTAAAATGAAAATCTTTTAATGTACTTCCCAAATAAAATGTTATAGAATTTTTTTTTTGAAGTTTATAAACTACTGGAATATATACCACTGCTGGAATAAAATGGGGGAATGGTGGTGACAGTGCCTGTGTCATGTCTATACTCTTCAAGGCCCATTGTATGCTGCTGAAATTTAAATTAGTAACCATTAATCTCTGAGAGGTGTCCAGGTGTGGCGCTGTGGGCTAATGTAAAGTCGTTTGCACTGCAATGTTTGTGGTTTAAGCTCACCAGCCGCTCCTCGGAAACCCTATACAGGGTCACTATGGGTCGGAATCGACTCGACTGCCCTCAACAACAACACTTTAAGAAGGAGTCCTGGTGTAGCGCTGCGAGCGAATGCACTGGACTGCAAAGATGTTTTGAACGGTAAGGTGGGCAGTTCTAGCTCACCAGTCACTCCTCCAAAACCCTATACAGGGCCAATAATGGATTGGAACCAACTCGACAGCCCTTAACAACTCTTTGAGGAAGAGTCATGGTGTGACGCTGTGGGTTAATGCGCTGGGCTGCAGGGTCGTTTGACTCATAGAGACCCTGTGTAGGGTTTCCAAAGAGTGACTGGTGAGATTGAACTGCCGACCTTGTGGTTCTAACCGACCTTGTAACATCAGGATATATATATATATATATACATGTATATTATACACAGCTATATATATGTTGTTGTTGTTATTATGTGCTGTGGAATTGGTTTAACTCATAGCGACCCTGTACACGGTTTCCGAGGCTGTAAATCTTTACTGGATCAGAAAGCCTCATCTTTCTCCCGCGGAACAGCTGGTAGTTTCGAGCTGCTGACCTTGCGATTCACAGCCCGATTCGTAACCACTACGC
>NW_006408526.1:4122416-4140390 GCF_000296735.1 Chrysochloris asiatica
AAATATATATATATATATATGTTGTTGTTATTGTTGTGGTGGTGGTGGTGGTTAATGCATTGTTGTAAAGTATTGATGTACAGTACAGATTTAAAAAGAAAGTGCATTGTGTATATATTACACCAATGCCGCATCCTTCCTCATCTATTGTTCTAAATATTGCTTCAGTTTCAAACTTTTGGAAAGATGTATGGATTTCCAGTTTTTCTTTTCTTTCTCCCAGTATGTTTTAACAAAAAACAAGAAAAAGAAAAAAATCGGAGTAGAAAAAAATATATATTTAGCAGTATTGTTCGCTCTGATATGTGAATTTGTTTGTGGCAACTAAACAAGGCATTCAGCAGTTTCTGACAATTAATATCCATCACTCCACACTCCTTGTTAACAAAGTGCTTTTCCACTGCCTAAAATTTTAGATGTAGGTATTTGAGATAGATTTGTTTCATTTATACCAGTTTTCTTTATGATGATCCAGTGTTAAAAAGAAAATAAAATAAATTACAATTGGTCTGTCTTCAAAAACAACAACAACAACAACAACAACAAAAATATATATATAGTACATATGGAGCACTGATAGCATAGTGGTAATGAATCATGCTGTGAACCATAAGGTCAGCAGCTCAAAACTACCAGCTTTCTGCTCTGGTAAAGATTTACAGCCTTGGAAACCCTGTACAGGGTCGCTATGAGTCGAAACCGACTCCACGGCCCATAACCAATCAACCAATTGCTGTATATATATATGTTGTTGTTGTTGTTGTTAAGTGCCATCGAGTCGGGTATATATATATATATATATGTGTGTGTGTGTGTGTGTGTGTGTGTATATATGTGTGTGTGTGTGTATGTGTGTGTGTGTGTGTGTGTGTGTGTATATATATATGTATATACATACATATATATATATATATATATATATATGTGTGTGTGTGTGTGTGTGTGTGTGTGTGTGTGTATATATATATGTATATACATACATATATATATATACATATAGTTGTTGTTAAGTGCCTTGGAATCAGTTCCAACTCATAGCCTGTATAGAGTTTTTGAAACTTTTTAAAATCTTTGTGGGAAACTGGTTGGCTAGCAGTATGGGACTCCTGTGCCCAGGGACAGGGACATGACCACAGAGGACTAAAGCAAAGAGTGAAGCATCCAGCTGATATGCAGTGCGGGGAGATGCACAAGAACATCCATACTTGCAGATGGTACCCATTGACCTGGCTTCAATGGTTGTTGATCAGAACCTGACTAGAGGAAGAAAGAGTAATCTACTACAATTTGATGAACTTGATGTATACTTATGGATGTAGTAGCTCAAAAGAGGGAATGAATCTTTACAGCAAGGATCATTCCCATGCCCTCGGTTCACAGGGTTGACAGGGATGGGCAACTTAGACATTAGTTACCCAAAATGAGGGAGTGGGGCTACAAAGGCACGAAATTACGGGTTTACAAGCTTTCAAGAGGGAACCTAGTTTTAGCGGGTACAGGGCAAGGTACAAACTCCACTGGGTGGTTTCCAATCTTTCTGGATGAGGCTGGTGAAAGGAGATTGAGATAAGACTCTTATGGTTCAATAGTGAATAATTACTATCATTACTGATTGTGAGTGTTATAAACGTAAAGGTAAACATGTTGTAACAAAAGGAGGGGAGTGGTTGATCTTGCAGTCCAGGAGTGGAGGGCCTTGGGACCATCAAGGGAGAAGAGTGGAATGTGGACCCTATCCAGAGAAGCAGTGATACCAGAGATGGAGGCAGAGACAATGATTTGGAAAGATGGAGCAACTGGGGACTCTAGACTCAGGGAGGGAGAGGAGCTATTTTCTGAGGGCTGGGGTAGGTGGAGGGCAGGCTTGTGGGGTGTATCCTTTGGTTATTTGAATGGTTATATATTCCTGAGTGCTTCAGTGTACTTCTAAAAAAAAAACAAAAACAGGAAATGGAAGTAAATGCTGTTGAATGATGATGCATGGAGGGGATTGTAATCATTACAATGAAATGAAAAAGGATAGGATGAATGTAAAGCTGATGTTCTCCCATGTAAACTATCACTCAATTTACAATAAAAACTTAGGGGGAAAAAAAAATCTTTGCGAGAGCAGAAAGCCTCATCTTTCTCTCACTGAGCTGTTCACTGGCTCAAACCGTAGACCTTGTGGCTTACAATCCAGTGTCTGTCAAAGGGAGTTACCCTGCTGCCGATAAATATGTATATACTTAAAATTGCATCATTGCTTCCTAGGAGTCATGTCCATTTTCATGTATTTCAGTGCATCTCTTTTTTTGCAGAAGTCCTGTAATGGCACTGTAGGATAAGCGCTCCACCCCTAGGTCTGTTGGAACCACAAGCTTGGATCAAACTCACCAGCAGGTCTTTGGAAATCCTATATGGGGTCTTTAGGAGTCATAATAGACTTGATAGCTCCTAAAAACAGCAACATTTTCTAACAATTCATCATGAAAATAAAATGCTCTTGTAGTACAATTTAGTCCAAGTTAAAACTGATATCTAACTATAGATAATAAATTGAATAGAATGCTACCCTTATGTATCATTTCTATGAGCCATATATGTCTTAAAATTATTATATACCAAACACATATGATAGACATACATTTTGCACATTTTAGAACTTTAGTATAATATTGTAAACAGGGTCAATGATCAAGAAATACTTTTTAATTAATATGACTGTTCTATGAATCGCTGTGAGATATGTACAAAATCAACCTTAGTTGAAGTATTAATTTTACTGCTGATTCAATTTGGATCTCTCCCCTTTAAAAATGAAACTAGACACCTACAAACAGTAAGAGTCTCACGAGGGAACACATATTTTCTATCTTTCTTCCTCCAAGGCATTTTATAAACTTAACTCTTTCTTGAAGCTTGGTATGGAAAGTATTTATACTTCACTTTTGAATGTGCAGAAGTGGTTAGGAGCAAAACACATTGTTCTGTGCATTTTAAACAATTCCTGACATCTCAAGTAATTACTAGAAGAATGCAAACTAATAATATAACCCCAGAAGAGAGAAAATGAGCCAAAATGAAGCATAAAGGCACTGTGGGACCCCTCCCCACCTTTTCCCTCCTTATATGTCAAGTTAGAAGAAATAATTCAGACCCAGAGAAGACTGTTAGCAAGAGATCAATGGTGTCAGTTCCTATTTGTATCACAAGAGTAGGGAATACGTACGCTTAACCAAAACAGGAATTAAAGAAGGCCAAAAAAATCATGGTAGAAAATGAAAATGTTTGGCTCAGTCTGAAATAAATTGGAGTTACATTTGACTCGTGAAGGAGCTAGTATCATGTTATAATAGGGTGAAACAGGATATTGCTTGTTTAAATAATGAACAGCTTCTAATAAGATTGCAGTTTCCATGGTGCTAATGTATCAATTTGCTTATTTTCTAAATCACATATCTTATTAAGTCTTATATTAATTATTACTAAAGATAGTCTGTACAGATCATCGGCTCATTTGTTCCTCAGATCAGCCCACTAATATCAAGCATTAGCTTCGTACCCTGATTGATGGTTAATGTCAGAGAGAATTTCCCTGAGCATAATTAGCCATCATTTGCAAGTGAATATTAATACATTTGCTAAACTTTAAATTTACAAAGTTTACTACTGTATTGCAAAATCTCAGCATCTGAAATCATAAGAATATAAAAAGAAATTTGCTACCTTTGATAGTTAAAATTTTGTGTCAATTGACGGGGCCAGGATTCTCAGTGGTTTGACATTTGAGAGGTAGTTATTTCCCATGATATGATCTAATGTGATAAATCAAGAAGGGGATTAAGGATAGGATGGTGTCGTTGCTGTTGTTAAGTGCCGTTGAGTTGATTCCAACCCATAGCCACCCTGTATAGAATTGTGAAGGAGCAGCTGGTGAACTTGAACCACTGACCTTGCAGTTCAAACGACTTTGCATTCTAATGCATTAGCCCACAGCGCCACACCAGTCTCCCCACCCTCATCTGAGGCATCAACATCTTCCATCTTACAATATATAAAAGAAGAGAGACTGTAGCAGAGAAGAAGGAGCCTACTACCACCAAAATGGACCTCTGGTCCCTGTACTGTGAAACTCCTAGATCTGGGGAAAGATCATTGCCAAGATATATGGAGCTCTCCAAGGAATACTGAGCATACCAATGCTGAAAAGAGATTAGGACTTTTCCCCAGAGCAGACAAAGAGAAAAATCCAGCACTCTGAATTTGGACTTCAAGCCTCGAAACTGTGAGAGAACAAATTTCTGGATGTTGAAGCCATTCACTTTTGGTATTTCTGTTATAACAGCATTAGGTAACTAAGACACTACCTAACATGCTTTTGCTGTCATTGGTGGTGGTTGGTGGTTACATGCTGTGGAGTCGGTTCCAACTCATAGCCATCCTGTACAGGGTTTCTGAGGCTGCAAATCTTTACAGGAGCAGAAAGCCTCATCTTTCTCTGTGGAATAACTGGTAGTTTCGAACTGCTGACCTTGCAGTTCACAGCCCTATTTGTAACCACTATGCTACCAGAGCTCCTTGCTGTCATTGGTTGTTGTTGTTGTTAAGTGCCTTAGAGTTGGTTCCGACCCATAGCGACCCTGTACAGGGTTTCCGAGGGTGTAAATCCTTACGGGAGTAGAAAGCCTCATCTTTCTCCCGCGGAGCGGCTGGTAGTTTCGAACCGCTGACCTTAAGGTTCGCAGCCCGATTCGTAACCACTACGCTACCAGAGAATACCTACAAATCAGTTCTGACTCACAGAGACCCTATATAAGGTTTCGAAGTAGTAACTGGTAGGTTTGAACAAATAAATAGTGTACATTGATTAGTTAAGACCAAAAATCTATCCTAGTTAGCTGAAGTTACCAAAATTGACTAGACAGATCCTATATGGTATGTTTGAATAGTCTAGAAAGAAATGGGTTCTATTTATTATGAGTCAGTTCATTAAGGTAAAAAGTTACTGAACAGCTACCACTGTCCTTAAAAATATGATCCATTCACTTTTGGCTACTACAATTAAAATAAAATATGATTGCTGATTAATTAGAATGTACCAAATAGTTATTGTGTGTTTGTGTGTATATGCAATATAGATTCATTGTATTTTGAGATCTCACCATTCTGACTTCCAAAGAGCATTCTGCACTTCTTCAAAGACAGATAGATTTGTTTGTTCTGCTGGCAGCCCATGGTGCTTTTAATATGCTGCTTTAATACAATAATTGAAGTGCATTGATAAAAATATATCTGATTTTATCAAGGAAATATATGTTTATATATATATTACTTTGTCTGCATAATAACATGAGATTGTATGAGGACACCAAAGAAGAAGAGGTCCAAGGCAAAACCTGGATTCTCAACATTTAGAGAACAAAATATGAGGAACACTGAACAAAACAAAGGAAATGGA
Source organism: Chrysochloris asiatica (assembly GCF_000296735.1). Taxonomy (NCBI): domain Eukaryota; kingdom Metazoa; phylum Chordata; class Mammalia; order Afrosoricida; family Chrysochloridae; genus Chrysochloris; species Chrysochloris asiatica. Next base: position 4,127,857 of record NW_006408526.1, read on the forward strand.
ATGACCGGAGAGTTAGGGAAAAAAATGAGAGAGTTAGATATTCTGGTGGAATGTGATTCAACTGGATCAAATATTACCAACAGAAAAGAAAGATGAGAATTAAGAATTTACTAAAAGGTTTTGTAATGTAGAGTCCTTGTGGGATTTGCCAAAGGCAATTACAGTGGAACAGTGTGGTCAGACTCTAATTGTAATGTTTCCAGAGAATAGATAGAAAGGGCATAGAGATGTAGAAGTAGAAGTTTCATGTTAAGGAATTTAGCTTTAAAGAAGACAATAAAAATGGAACAGTTATTGGAAAAGTGTATGGTATAAAGAGGTAGGATTTTTTTTTAATGGTGAAAATTGCAGTATATTCACTATCTGGTAATAAAGAATTTTGTAGAAATGATTTTTTTTTTCTGTGTTCAGAAAGATGAGCTAAAAGCATTACAAGCACTTCAGTAACTTTCCCTCAAAGCATTTTGCCACTTTGAATGTGAACTCAAATCATTATTCAAAGTTCATATAACTCAAGTTTACAAATTTAAGCTCTTTGATCTGACAACTGGAATTATTGCATGTTATGTTATCCCTCGATATATAACTGTATAATGGCAACTATGGATGCCAACATAGAAAGTAATTAATCAAGTCCTGTATTGACTCTTATTCAGTGAGTTACAATGTAGAAATTCATATGCATATTACTCAGTGGAGTTATTTTGGAACCATTGTTCATTTAAAATCGTGAATGTCATGTTTGGGAATAGTCTTGGACTGACAGCTCTCAGGATGGATGTCCTTCTTTTTTATTCAGTAAGCTGGTAAAGTGCAGAAATCTACAATTCAAACTTTTCTTTCTATTCTGAAACAAGTTATAAAGGCTGTACTTCTCATATGTTTGACTTCTCCTATGCAAAAATTGCATGGGATTTTGGTCCTTGGCATATTCCTCAGAAAAGTCGTTTCATTATAATTTTGTTTCAGATTTTGAACAGCTAGGATACATGAGGGACAGGTCAGTAAAGGAGAAAATTAATTTGAAAAATATATCAATTTTACTTGAAACTATAATTGTTGTTGTTGTTGTTGTTAAGTGCCGTCGAGTCGGTTCCGACCCATAGCAATTCCAAAAAGTAAAAAGACGTAAGTGATAAGCCTAAGTCTTTCAAAGACATTTTGAAGAGGTTAACATCAAGAGTGTCAATCTATTTCAAACTTGGGATCAAATTGCCTTGGACTTTTAAAATTGAATTGGTTACGGCCTACATTTCATTAATATATGTTATAAGCACTTAGATGGGCATAGGAAAAAGGGAACAGGAAACAATGATACAAGGCCTTGGGCAAGGCAGAGATTAGTTAACACTTTTGGTTTTCATAAGCAGATGACTTAAGCCAAAGAGAGTTTTAAAAAATCCTTCTTTATTTGGATTATTAAGAAAATTAGTAGTTTGGTTAAATGCAAGAAAAGTATATTTCGTTGGCTTCAATTTACAAAAGAAAACAGGTGATTAAAATACTTTAAAAATGTTATATGAAGATAATAGGAAATATAATCCATATAAAGTATCGATAGTCCTAGGTATACCTGGACTATTTTATCTGCAAACTCTTTTTCTGGGAGTATATAATCAGGTAATGATCAGAAATTTAAAAAAAAAATTATTTGAGATTACAAAGTTTTATCACATATTGTAATAGTTAACTAAAGTGCAACAACTTTAAATTTTGTTTTCAATGATCTTTATAACAAGAAAATGAACATTTTTTTTTTTTTTTTTTTTTTACAATAGTGCTGTAGGATATGTGCTGGACTGCAAACTACAAGGTTGGCTGTTCAAACCCACTAACTGCTTGTTGGAAACCTCGCACAGAGTTGCTATAAGTAGAAAAGAGTCAACAACACTTAGCAACAATAACAAATTTCTTGCTATTACCTTCTGTTGAGTCAGTTCTGAATCACTGAGACCCTATGAATCAGAACGAAACCCTACCTGATCCTTTATCATCCTCCTAATTGTTACATTTCAGTAATTGCTGCTGCCACTGTGTCAATCCATATCATCATGGATCTTCCTCTTTGTTGCTGACCCTCCACTTTAACCAAGCATCATAGCCTTCTCCAGTGACTGGTCTCTCCTGATAAGATGTTCAAAATATGAGAGATAAAGTCTCATCATCCTGGCTTCTAAGGCACATTCTGACTATGTTTCTTCTGGCAGTCCATGATAGTTTTAATATTCTTCTCCAACATCATAATTCAAATGCTTCAGTTCGTCTACAGTCTTTCTTACTCATTGACCAACTCACAAGAGTACGAGGCAATTGAAAATACCATGGCTTGGGTCAGGCACATTCTAGTCTTCAAAATGATTGATATCTTTGTGCTTGGACACTTTAAAGCATCACAGCAACATACAAGCCATCACTGTGTGATAAACTAACAGACAAGTAGTGAGGCCAGTTCATAACTTTATACATTTCACATTCTGATTATTAACAAATGCTTTGAGTTGTTTCTTCTCATTTTGAGTTTACAGAACAGCAATTAATGCTTCATCATTGGATTTAATGGTTGGTGTGCCAATGTTAATAATAGCTGTAATACCTTATCTTTCTTGTAGGCGTATGGCTATTATCACAAATGCCAAGTAGGGCTTCAATTACTGTGAGTATTTTGCAGAGAAAGAAACTGAGTCTTAAATAAGTTAAATAATTTTATTATTGTATAATTCATTGGTGATAGTGTGGGCCAAGAAATTGGTCTTCTAAATTGTAATTCATTCATCTTCTGAAAATACTGCTTATCCAGATGTTGAATATTTTATTTCACTTTTTTATTGAACGGAGATCCTAATGTCCATCTATATAAAATTTCAGTTTGAGTTTTTATTAGTATGTTGTTATAGGTAAATCAATAGCAATAATATTGCTGCAAATTGAAGACATTCTCTTACCAGGCATATTTAAACTAGGTAAGTATTTTCCATCTCACATTAAACAAACCACAGATGTGTTTTTGATCAGTAATGAACAGAAGAGCCATAGCATAAATGGTCTGGAGTAATCTGACATACAAATAGAATAAAAGAACATTGGACTCCCCTCATTCCATAACAAATAATCAATTAGTCAAACAGGAATAATGCAAACAAAAAAAATCTATAAAAATTTATAAAACATTTAACAAAAAATCCTTCAGTTCTAATAAATGATTGTTTCTTAGGTAAGGTACAGAAAATACCAATCCAATAAAAATGTTCAGTTAATCAGAAAATCATATTAGGAAATAAGAGAAAAGCAACAATGTAAGGAAAACATTAGTGACAAATTGTACTGATGACAAACATTTATAAATATGTAAAAGTAGTATAAACATCAAGAAGAGAAATTCATACAGTCACCATACTCCAAAAATAGTTAAAAAGAACTGTGTAAGCACTTGATAAAAGAAAATATACAAATGGTCAGAAAACATATCAAATAATGGTTGTTTAAAATAATGATATTACCAATTAAAATTACAAAGCTAAACTTTTACACATACATCAGATTGGCAAAATAAAAAATAAAAAAAAGGAAAATAATAATGTAAGTATTACTAACAAAGGAAAAGTCTTCTATCTGTATTGCTGGATAGAGTGTGACTTGAAAAAGAGTTTGTTCTCATTTCATAGAATTGGAAATGAACATCTCCTGCAACTCAGAGAAACTCTTATAGATGTACCAAAGGAAATATATCTTAGAATATTCTTGGTAGCATTGTTTAAAACTGTTAAAAATAGAAAAAAGCATAAAGTGTCACAAAGAGTATCATTGCTAAATACATTTTGGTATTTTATTCTATTTTAATAGGATTTAAAAGCAAATTAAAATGAATAAAATACTACTGCACAAAACAAAACGGATAAATCTCCAATATAATGTGGAGGAAATTAAATTAAAAAGGAATACACACAGTATGATTCCAATTATATATAGATCACAATAGGGAAAACTAAATTATATTGCTTAGAGATATATTAATAATTGATTAAACTAAAGAGAAAAGTAAGGGAATACTTATCACAGAAGAGACTAGCTTGTGTTAAATTATCTTATACTTTCATCAAAAGGGTTAGGTTACGTTTGTTTGGGATATTTATCTGAACAACTTAGTTCATTCCAATAAAACAAATATTTAAAATTGTATGCTTGGAATAGAAGTTAGATGTTTGGTATGCTGAATTAAATAAACGCTCAAAAAATATGAAAACTGATAGCTAGAAATAAAGAGAGAAAGAACCCTTGAAGGCCAAGAATGAGAACTGTGTTTAAGAAAGGAAACCTTTGGCACAAATAGAAGAAAGTTCACTTATTCTATTTAGTTATGTTAACCTATTCAAGGGATAATTATTGAGCTTTTCCTTTGAAGATTTGTATTAAAAAGAGTACAGTGGAGAAGCAGAAAAGTAGATGGTTTTGAGAAATCGTAAATATAGAACTGAACGCTTGGTGTTGTGCTCTAGGATAAACACTGGACTATTAACCACAAGGTCAATAGTTAAAACCCACCAGCCACTCTTCAGACACCCTATACTGGATGACTATGAGTCAGAATTGGCTCCACGGCACTTAACAACAACAAAAAAATATAGAATTAATGAAGACTTAGTGATGATTTGCTAAAGTGTTCTCAGTAATAATGCTTGGGCTTTCTCTACACCTGAATGGAGATGTTTCCATTGATGGCAATGGAAAGCTTGGTAAAGAAAGACACTAAGCCAAGGAAAATGGAAAGAGATGCATGGGTGGATGTGGGTTGTGGAGTAGATAAAACATTTAGTCTGGAATGTCTGCAATATTTTTAAAGTATAGACATCTTTTATAATGCTGTATATTTGTGGCTGGAATAATAGTGTGGCACTGTGGGAATAACACTGAACTACTCGCTCAAGGGCAGTAGTTCGAACCCTCCAGCTGCTACTCAGAAACCCTATACAGTGTTTCTATGAGTCATAAATGACTCAATTGCACTTAGCAACAATATTTGTGTCTAGAATGCTGATAAAAGAAACAGTCTGGAAATATAAGCTTGTCAGCATAGAAGTGCTATTTAGAATTCTAAGAATGGCTGAGATAATATAGTGAAAGAGTGTATAGTTGGATACGAGATGTCCTAAAGGCTAAATTCTGAATTCCCAAATTTAGGAATGAGTTTGAGGAGGATGCGATGGCAAAAAAGACTTAGAAAGAGAACACTAAAAGAGCTAGATTTTGTTGAGAAAAGTGTCTCAGGAAGAAGAGAGTATTCACCTGAAGACTTCTTAGAGATTTTGGTATTCAGTGCCTAAATCATGGGTGGATTCCTAAAAGGGAGATGTAATAGTAAGTGGCTTTCCTAGGAGAGGAGTCAGTCAGTTGAGAGAGAGAAATGGAAAAATTACCAGGATCTTTCTCAGACTAGACTTTACGTGAATGTTGTCTAAATTATCTGAAAACCTTTTACACAAATGCAAGTGAAAATAGAAGTGATTTGCATTTTGTATGTATAATTTGTTTTCTTTTATGACTTTGGTAGTCATATTGTTGAGTTCTGTAGATTTCATTTTGACTTATAGAGAACCCATGTTCCATAGGTTTTTCTAGATTGCAATCTTTACGTGGACCGTAGATGTGTAGAAAACAGAGTCTGCAGTTAGGGTAAAAAAGAGAGGTAGTTGAAATAAGACATTCGAAGTTTCTAATAAGAAAAGATGGTACAGTGGTCCCTATGTTTTGAAAGACAGGGTTTGATGAATCTTTGAACCCAGGCATTTTAATGAGCAGACAATTTCTGACTGTAAAATAATTACCGATTGATTGACTTTTCACATCCCTTCTGAATTAATAGAACATAAGTACAGGATTGCTTTCTGCAAGTTTGGCAGTTCAAGCCCTGCAGAGGTAGAACTGACTTGACAACTTTTAACAACAACAATGCAGTGATGCTGAGATTTTCTCTTCAAGAGCTTCATAATTTATTTGAAGGAACACTGACTCAGTAAATAAAAAATAAATTTTTTAGTAGTCATTTCTTACTTGAAATAACATTTCATAATTGGCCTTAAAGAAAGATGTGTTCATAATATTTTAGATTCTACCTAAAATCAACAAATCGTGCTTATAAACTCCATATCCAAATTGTACCCTTGTTGTTGTTGTTGTTAGGTGCCTTTGAGTTGGTACCGACTCATAGCAACACTATGCCCAACAGAACAAACACTGCCTGGTCCTGGGCCAACCTCACAATTGTTGCCACACTTGAGCCCATTGATGCTGCCACTTTGCCAATCCACCTCTCTGGGGGTCTTCCTCTTTTTCTCTGACCCTCTACCCTACCAAACATGATATCCTTCTCCAGAGACTGGTCCTTCCTGACAATATGTCCCAAGTATGAGAGATGAAGTTCATCCTGGCCTCCAAGGAGCACTCTGGCTGCACTTCTTCCAACAAAGATCTGTTTGTTCTTTTGGCAGCCCATGACACTTTCAATATTCTCCTCTAACACCATAACTCAAAAGCATCAATTCTTCTATGGTCTTCCTTATTCACTGTCCAGCTTTCACATGCATATGAGATACCCTTGTAGTTCATATTAAAATGCATTTGTGAGTCACCTTTAGTAATCAGATTAAATTTTTAGGGCTTTCAAAAGTTACAATATCTAAAAACATGTGAACAGAGATTTTATTAGCCTCAGAACTTCAAAACTGTATAGAATGTTTTGTTTTTCCTGTGTTTTCACAGCACTGCTACAAATTTATTTTTTACTACCTTTCAATTTATAAAAATTCACAAATTGTATAGCTTTAGGATCAAATGCTAGAAAGCTAGGGCAAGCATTGATAATGTGTCTGTCATCTTAAAAATTGTTCAAGAATTATTACATTTATTGATAAAATGCTCTATGAATTTGCCAAGCCATTTTACTCAGTGTTTTGTAATGTAATTATATTCAGATATAGGTAGGAAGAGTGATGGCTTGTGATTTTTGGCAGGATACTGGAGACCATTCTTTGGATAAATACAAGACTTCTTTTTCAAATTTGTTTACAAATAAATACAACACAATTATACAATATATTTACTTCTGGAAGCAGTTACATGTGTGGTAGACCTTCCCCTTGATTTCAAGTTCCTCTATGGATGTTAATGTGCTCACATATACTAAAAGTAGTAGCTTTTTTTTTAGAACCCAATAAATGGTGCTTTCAACCAGAGATTTGGCAATTCTGGGTCTGTTTCCACTCTCTGAATCCTTCAAAAGAGCTAGTTACTTCAAAAATCACTGTCCTTCAAAGATGTATTTGAAACCAAATTTATGTGATAAACTTCCTTGGCTAAATTTCAAAGTGTATTAGTGATAAAGAAATACTGCCAACTTAAATATGGTAATGGAGTCCTGATGTGGCACTACAGGATAAGAACTGAATTGTTAACCAGCTGTTCCTTGGAAAACCTATACAAGGTCCGTAAGAGTCACAACTGACTATGGCACTAAACAACAACACAGATGTTAATATCTCTTAAGCACTTTTGGGAAATAATAAATAGAAAACAACAATGATCACAACAATAGAAATAGTAAGATCTTCTCATTATTATTATTTTTTTTTAAATTTCATTTATAGCTATGAAATGGGAAGCTAGATTATTTCTCCTGGCACTATTTTCTCCTATTCCTATTAAGTTTGTCTTTTCTTTTTTTCTTCAGAAAACACACCGAATTTGTATTGTTGATAATGTTACATAAAAACATTCAGAGCTCAATACATTTTCCATTCATTTCCTCCCTCTGTTGCATCAGCCATTTTCCATCTCTCCATGAAAATATTTTTTATTATCTCTCCAGCTTTGCCTCCGGAAAGCCATCAAGATTATCTACTAATTCCTCTCCTCCACTGTACAGCAGAACACCTCAAGTGAGTTTTATTTACCACTTTCCTGTTCTGCTCTTTTCAGTCTCTAAAACTCCTATGATCCATTTTTACCCCAGTATTGCAGAACCTGCTCATGTAACAGTGAACTCTTCAGTTCTTGTTGCAAATACAAAGACCAATTATTAGTGATCATCTACCACCATCCCCCAACTGTCAGCAGAATTTATCAGTTTGATCACATATTCCCTTGTAAAACCATTTACTCATTTGGTCACTAACAGTTCTAATACTTCTTATTCCACTTGGCTATCTTTCTCTGCTTAACCAACTCCACTCCCTTTTCCAACCAAATACAGTTTAAATAGATCAGTTCTCAGAACTATTTTTCCCCTTTTTCTTTTCTCTGGGATGTTTTCTAGTTTCTTGACTTTAAATGTAATATACAATGATGACTCCAAATTTATATATTCAGTCCTGATTTTCATTTTAACTTCAAGCATATATCTGCTGCCTATCTCAATTAATCCTTTTGTTATCTAATGGACATCTCAAAGTTAATATTTCCAAAAGACAAATTCATTTCTATTCCTTTTATACCTGTATTTCCACCTCTGTTATCTCAGTAAAACATATTAGCATTCACACACCAGCCCCTGCTAAAGTCCTTTTGTCTTCCTAATCTTATAGCCCATATCTTCAAATTACATCAGAATCTGAATAGATCTTATCTCTTGCCAAATTCTATACTCTTCTAAATCACCATTGTGTTTCGTATGAATTACTGAAAACTGTCATACCTGCTAACTGATTTGCCAGCTTCCAATATTATACCATCCAATCTTATACCAAAGTTTGGTAATTAACATTTTATTTTTAAGTAATTATGGATTTGTAGGAAATTACAAACAAAGTATAGAGAGGTCCCAGTTCCCCCTGATGATTACATCTTATGGAACTATAGTACAATATCATAGCTAGGAAATTTAATTGATTTACCATGTAAATGTGTAGTTGTATGTTACTAAATCACATATGTAACCACCACCATAGTCAAGATATAGAACAAGACTTCATTTTATATCCTAATATGATCATGTCATATGTTTTTGCACAGAACACTATAACTTTCTTTTTTGGACTATCTCATTTTAGTATCCTTTTCCTTTTTCATCTTATCATTGTTACTAATGTGTCTTGCAGTACATATGAGAACTGGTGATGTTGTGGGATAAATACTGGATTGGTAACCACAAGGTTGATGGTTCAAATCCACCAGGGATTCTATGGGGAAAAGATAAGGATATCTGTCCCATAAAGATTTATAATCTCAGAAATCCTATATTGGGTTACTATGAGTGGAATCAACTTGATTGCGATAGCATTCGTTTTTTGGTTTGTTTGTTTGTTTGTTTGTTTGTGTGTGTGTGTGTGTGTTTCATATAGTGCAAATAAGGAGCCCTGCTGGTGCAATGATTAAACACTGAGCTGCTAACTGAAAAGTACCATCAAGTCATTTCCAACTCACAGAAATCCTGTGCACAACAGAGAAATACACTACCCAATCCTGCACTGTCCACACAGCTAAACCATGGAGACTAGTAATTAAAATATTGTTTTCTTTTTTAATCTGGACAAGAAATGTCTGATCTCTGCCCCAAAGTGAGATAGAAGGCAGCCAGAGGTTTTAAAGTTATCACTGACTGTCTGGCCAGGTCTTTTAAGTCTTGTCTGTCTCCAGTTAACAGAACCTGGGGATCAGGATGCCACAATAGAAGTGGTGGAAAGGGAAACTCAATTAACTTCACTCCCAGTAGCCATGTTGTTATAGCTATTTCTCAGCTTGTCAGAGAATCATTTTCTGGACCCAATGGGACCACTTTGTCTTAATAACTCTCTTAGAGTCTCTCTGTTCAGTCATTACAATCCCTGACTTTCTTGAAAATGCAGTTCAGTGTTTCAGATAATATTAGGAAAACTTCTAACCATTAATATGCTATCATCAGGGCTTTTTTGAGTAAAAGTAGCAAAAGTACATCCTAACTCAAATGAAGAAATAAAAAATGAAATTAACATCAGCAAAAAAGTAGGATTATTTCTGGTGTTAGACACTGTTGTACAGATAATAAATAAATGATGCATAGGAGAAAAATTGCTTTGTCCAACAGTAAGTACATTTTTAGTTTTCAAAGACACTGCCTTTTTTTCCCCTCAGAGTGGATGTACAATTTTACATTCCCACCAGAAACTTATTAGTAAGCTAGGCTTTTCACATCCTTGCCAGGATTTGGTATTACCACTACTATTAATTTTAGTACCTCGGCTAGGTATCTATCTATTTGAAGTCTGGTTGTTTCAATTTTTATTTTGTTTTTTTTTTTTTATATTGGCTATCTTTTTTGCGTGTGTTTATTTACCATATTATATCATTTTTAGTAATACCCCTTTTATGTCTTTTGACAATTTTTAATAGAAATCTTTGAGGGGTTACTATTGAATGCAAGAGTTCTTTGTATACTTTAGATACAAGTCTTTTGTCAGCTATGTGGCTTGTTCTTTTCACAGTATCTTCCGCAAAACACATTTTTAAAAATTGTGATGAGTGCCGAAGTACCTACCCATTTTTCATTTTATGGATGATGCTTTTAGTGTCAAATCTAAGATCTCTTTACTCAATACTAGTTTTCAGAGATTTTTGTACTCTCTCCACCTTTTTTTCCTGAAAGCTTTATAGATTTATTTTACATACTTAAGCTTTTGATTCATTTTGATTTTTTTTTTTTTAAAGAGGTATAGACTGAATGTGAGGTTTTTTTTTGCCCTTGAAATCTCAATAGGCACAACTTCATTCATTTAAAAGGCTATTCCTTTCTTCATTTAACTGTTTTTGCAGGACTATTCAAAATAACTTTAGTCTATTAGTATGAGCCTATTTTTAGGTTCTCTCTTCAGTTCCATTGATTTATATGTCTATCTCTCTATAACTTCAGTATTAGTGTGGAGCGATAGGTTGAGCACTCAAACTCAAAGTTCAGTTTAAAATGCAAAGTAGGAGCCATTCCTCAGAAACCCTATATATGGTCACTATGAATTAGAACCAACTCAACAGCACTTAACAACAACAAAAGCCACATTAAAGTCTTAACATTGGATAAAATGACTCCTCCCAGTTTATTCTTCATTTTAGGATTATTTCAACAATTACAAAATTCCTATACTTTTCATGTAAGCTGTTCTATTAGTACACACAAAAAACTTTGCTAAATATTGATAAAGATATTAACATTAAGCTATAAATTACTTTTGGAAGATTTGTTGTATTTATTACAATGATTTTTTCAAATTTTTGAACATGGTTTCACTCATTTATTTCAGTCTTTGTTTCTTTTCATCAACATTTCATTATTTTTTAACATATAGATATTGTACATATATTGTGGAGTCCTGGTTTGGCACTGTTTGATCCTCAATGCTGGCAGTTCAACTCCGCCAGCTGCTCTTTGGAAACCCTATAAAAGAATGTTATGAGTCAGATTGGCTCGACAGCACTTAACAACAACAATAACACATATATTCTAGTCTCTATATACATATTATACTTGCTTCATGTGATTGCAAATGGTATATTTTTTGTTTTTCAGTTTCACATGCTCAGCACTAACATATGAAAAATGTGATTGATTTTTATATGTTCATCTTTGGATAAAGCAAATGGGGTCCGTGCCTGACCTCCTCTGGCTTCACAAGAGGAAATGAGAATCATTCCTGTGGCAGAAAGATATGTGATTGGGCAGCTGTATTAAGCACATTCCAATCACAGAACGCAATATAACATACTTTATTCAGCAGCTTCTGAGAGATCAAGAAGTAGGAATACCTCCAGAACAGTCTCTGGAAATGGCTCAGGCAGTAAAAGAGCGTTACAGTTATGTCTGCCTAGATTTAGTAAAGGAATTTAACAAGTATGACACAGATGGATCAAAGTGGATTAAACAGTATACTGGAATCAATGCTATCTCAAAGAAAGAATTTTCCATTGCTGTTGGTTATGAGAGATTCTTGGGACCAGAAATCTTTTTTCATCCAGAGTTTGCAAATCCAGACTTTACACAGCCTATCTCAGAAGTTATAGATGAAGTCTTTCAGAATTGTCCTATTGATGTCAGATGTCCTATCTACAAGAACATTGTCCTTTCTGGAGGCTCAACCATGTTCAGGGACTTTGGACGTCACTTACAAAGAGATTTGAAAAGAACTGTAGATGCCAGGCTGAAATTAAGTGAAAAATTAAGTGGTGGTAGATCGAAGCCAAAGCCTATTGATGTACAAGTCATTACACACCATATGCAGTGATATGCAGTTTGGCTTGGAGGGTCAATGTTGGCTTCCATGCCTGAGTTCTACCAAGTATCCCACACAAAAAAAGATTATGAAGAAATTGGACCCAGCATTTGTCATCACAATCCAGTGTTTGGAGTCATGTCTTAAAACTGACTTCATGGTTACTGGGGTTAGGGAAGGGGAAGAGATTGTCTTTCTGATAGTTTGTTTTGTCTGGATGACTGGTTTTAAGGTTTTAAAACTGACTTGAAATAATAAGACCAAACATAATTATACAGGAATATTTTTAATAAGTGTATCATGATATGAA
>NW_006408526.1:4146678-4149034 GCF_000296735.1 Chrysochloris asiatica
GTGCCTGACCTCCTCTGGCTTCACAAGAGGAAATGAGAATCAAACTCAAAATTAGCATAAGGCTGATTCCTATGAAACAGAGGTCAGACATGCCTCTAAACTGTATTCTGACACCAATCATTCCTCCCACAGTACTCTCAGCTTCACATATGAATTTGATAATGCATCGCAATGGCCACACATAGCTCATAACAATACTCACTATTATGGTGTTTATTAGGGAAGTGAACAGGATACAATTCAAGATCAGAAAAACTCAGGATGCAGCAGTTCTCCAGTCAGGAATGCCTCTTGTTTGCCATACTGCGGACTGCCTCAGTCTTGTCTTCATTCTCTTAGCCATGTGGTCCCTTGGCTTCTGCCTTGCTCAGGCAAGTGATTCAAAGCTCTTTTTGCCAGTCTATGAATACCCAAAGGGCCCGTTATGCAAGCCAGTCTCCTGCCCTTACACACTCAGCTTTACTCAGTCCATGGACCTACAGCCCGAAGCTGCTCAGTCTCTCCATGTAACCACCTCTGCAATCACCTCTGCTATGACTACTTTTCAAAGTAGGGATCTCACACTCCACTCAAACTCTTTTTTCTGGATGGATCCTCTTTTCTTGCTTCTGAAAAGGCTGCTTTTTAACCTAGCTGGATGGCAAAACAAACCAATCCCAGCCTTAAGAGTCCTCTACACCTTTTCTGCATGGTCTCACCCAATCATTTGGTGGGAAGTAAGAAGACATTGGATGGAAAAGTCATATCAAGTAAATTCAAGGTACCACAGTCTTGTATTCTACAACCTTACTGAACTGACTTGCTAGTTTTAGGCGTGATTTACAGATTACATAGTATGTTTTATGTAGTCATGTCATTGCAAAAATTTACTTGCTTATAATATTATTGATACTGTTTTATGATTTCTGGTTTCTGTTGGATTCATTTTCTTTTGGAATGGCACAGATAGGATTTCTTCCAATCGATTGGCCAGGTAACTATCTTCCAAAACTCTTGGCATAGAAAAGTGAGCCTCTCTAGTGCTTTATCAGTTTGTTGAGAGATGTCAATTGGTTTTCCATCAATTTCTAGAGCCTTGTTTTCATCCAATGGCTTCAGTGCTACTTGGACTTCTTTCAATATCATTGGTTCTTTTATTTTAACTCATGAAATGATTGAACATTCACTAATTATTTTTGGTACGGTGACTCTGTGTATTCCTCACATTTTCTTTTGATGTTTCCTGTGTCATTAAATTATTTTCCCATATAGTTATTATTTTCCCCATATAATCCTTCAATATTACAACTCGCTCATCTGTCATTTTGTCGTACTATGGTGGCTTGTGTGTTGTTGTGATTCAGGAAGCTATGCCACTTGTCAGCTACTAAACTACCAGGGTTCCCATCAACAGGAGAAGGAAAAGTAATTGGTGAAGAAGAAGCCTGACTAGGATTACCATGTCCTCATGAAATTTCCCTAAGATGAGTCTCAGGAACAGTCCTTGGCAATTGATACTTTTATCAATTGTTACCTTAGGCTAGAGTATCACTGAGCTTTAATTCTATTAACTCAGCTATTCCCTGTGTGCTAGGGGGAAATTTTGAGGGTTTTCATATAATAAAACCTTTTTAAAAAATCTTATGTTTTGGAGCATTTTAGAAACTTTTATTTGCTTATATACTTATAAGCATTTGAAACTTGAAAAATTATATGAAATAAGTAGATCAGATTCTACAGACTCTCTCATTTACAAATTAATTGATATATAATAGGAATATAAAACTATATATATATATATAGGCCACTGTGAGTAAAGTATCCTCAGAATACAGTCAACACCTTGACAAGGAAAACCATAAGAGTGAGAGAGGCAAAGGTATACAAAGCTAGGATATCCTGGAAATACAGAGCCACAGTTCATCATTCCTTCTTGTATTGCTAAGAAGTCAGCAAAAGTGGGTGACCAAGCTCAAAGGAGGGTGATGAAAGGCGTTGATGACCTAGATTTCTTCACTGGTGATGAAACAATAGAGAAACCTATCTATGCTACAAAGTGGCCAATCTGCCATGGTATAGTTGAAGATTGGGATTTGATGGAAAGATTTATGGAGCAAGTGATCTTTAAATATTTAAGGGCAGAGCCTGAAGACCATTATTTTCTTTTGACTGAACCTCCACTGAATATGGCTGTTCTTGTCTTAGCTGCATCCTGAACCTCTAGACAAGTAGGAGAGTGGACGTTGACTAAGACAGTAATAGACAGCGGAGATGGTGTCACTCAGGTCATTCCTGTGGCAGAATGATATGTGATTGGCAGCTGTATTAAACACATTCCAATCACAGAACGCAATATAACATACTTTATTCAGCAGCT
>NW_006408526.1:4151184-4159222 GCF_000296735.1 Chrysochloris asiatica
AACAGTTGGTTAGCAAGTTGACTTTTTAACATGCTCTATACAAATAATTGTGAACTTTTAATATGTTGAGTGCTTTCGTTCTCATAACTGGATCTCCATTTGATATTTTCATTTGTATAAACTCATTTGCAGTTTGAAAAAAAAAATTAGTGCCAGTCCCTGACATATCATGGGAAATTAATTTTCTTTGCATTTTACTATATCTGAGTCATGAAAAAAAGTGATGAAAATAAATTAAAACTGAAAAAAAAAAAACCCCACAAACTGTACCTATTTAAAACCAAAGAGACCTGATATGGTGCTATAGGAATAGCAGTGGACTGCTAACCACAAAGTAGGTGGTTCAAATCTATGAGCCACTCCTTGGAAACTCAATACAGGTTCATTATGAGTTAGAATCTAATCAATGTCACATAACAACTATATCATCAGTTGGTAAGTTTTGACTGACGTGTGTGAATGCACAGGAAAACTGCATTATAATGAAGATAATGATCATTATCTATCCAGTAACCCAAAATTTTGTGTGCTTCTGTGTGTCCCTCCTGTCTTGTATACAAGCAACCACTAATCTTCTTTCTGCTAGTATAATTTAGTTCCATACTTTCTTTAACAGAAAGTAAGGAACTTGTGTAAAAATTGTATAGACCATACACAATGGGAGAAAATATTGACTGATATTTTGATTCTTCAACTAGTGCTATTTTCATTGTTCATGATTGGAATCATCAAAACGTTCCTGAGATTTGAGGGTCATCATTCTAGTGGGGAAGGATTCTTATTTCTGTGAATAATGATGGCCTAGTGAAGTGAATTCAGGAAAGTGGATACCGAACACTCATTGAGATTGTTTAGGCATCTGCATTTGAAGCTATTCCTAAACACTCTTCTGTGATATTCTCCCCACCCCCCACTCACTCCCAGTTCATGATCTTGTTTCAAAACTCTAGAAAGAAATAACCATAGGCAAGCCATAAAAATTTCTGCACTGTCCCTGTCTACCTGATTAATCTGTAGCTATATATCTATGTTGTCTTTCCTCCTGTATTAATAAATGAAATGTCCTTTAGTTAGTCATGACTCCAATTCTCCATTGCTTCTTCAGATCTTTATATTTCTGCTTTTCAAGGATGTCATTCTTAAAATTAATACCTCCATCTTTTCAAGTAGTCCCCTTCTTATGAAGACTTCCATCGTATCTCACCAGCATGCTCATATTCTAGTTTTTTTGTTTTTCATCTTAAATATATCTTTCTTAAGTTCTTATACTTGTTCTTTAGAATATATTGTATTCTAGAAGAGGGAGAGAATCATGCTTTTCTCCAAAATATAGGAATTAATACATAAATATCAAAAACTGTAGTTCAATGATCCTGTGGTGTATTAATTTTTGGTAATACTTTGAGAAAGTAAATTGCAAACCTTACCTTATTCCTTTCGTAAGAAATTAGTAACCTCTATGAAATGAAACAGAAAGAGGTGCTTTTGGTTTTTGACTTCTGTATAGGTTGAGGGCCTGAGTAGAATAAGGCATGTAGGTGTTCTTAAGGATAAATTTGTGACAATTGCCTTGTTTTACAACTTGTGGGTATGGCTGTTAACATTGGGCATTAAAAGAGGCATGTTTTATTCTTAAAGTAGAACCCATTGTTGTTGAGTCCATTGGGACTTACGGTGAGACTATAGGGCAGAGTAGAACTTCATCCTAAGGTTTCCAAGGCTATTATCTTTTCAAAGGCAATTTGTCAGTTGTTTCTCTTATGAAGTGAATAGTGGGTTCAAACTACCAACCTTTCCATTCATTAGCAGATGGGCACTAAAACACAGTGCCACCAGAACTCCATTCTTAAAGTATTTAACAAGAATAAAAGAGGAATATAGCTGGGAAGAGATTAGTATTGCTCACCAGCTGCAGATTAATGAAATAGATGCCTTTGTAGTTTATGCAGGGAGCTTAATTGATGCAAAAGGGCAATGGATGAATATATATCTCCATTGCTATTCACTTCCATTCTGGGTAGCATGGTTAGTGGGAATTGTCAAAGCAATATCCAGTAACTCACTGGTCTTATTGTCTCTCTCCTTCTGGGAAGTTAGTGTACTAATCAGCTCTTATGCACAAAGTGATCTGTGAGAGATAGTTGGCAGGTTGGAATATGTGGCATCAGTAGCAGGAATAGCAATCTTCCCTTTATGTTTTATTGTATCAGGCCAACCACTGACATCATTCAATTCCCCTTCACAAGACTCCTGTGATACAAGGACCATGATATTATCTTTGATGACTTGATAAAGAAACAGGTACTAAGATAGCAAGTGACAACCACAAGGTCATCTTGATGAATGTGTGGGTTGCGTCTTTGTTCAAATACTTTGTTTTGTGCACTCCCCATATAGCAGCTAGACAGATCTTATCTAAGCATAAATTAAATTATGTCACTCATCTCAAATGCTTCACCATCTCTTTTAGAATAAACCTTTTTTTCCCAATGAACTGCAAGGCATTATGTGAATGAATCTCTGCCCATTTCTTCATGCTTATTTGTAACTGTTCTTTACCCTCTGGTACCCATGCTTTCCAAACTGTCCATACTGTTGACAAGCATAAAACAAAATGACGTTTTTAGGGCACACAAGGGTAAATGGAAGAGGCTGCTTATAGTAAAGAACTCTGTCCCAGAAGCATGGGCTACATAGGCCATGCCCAAATGCCTAAGGACTGATGATATTGATGTCTGTGAATCTAATATCCATTTGTATCTGGTTATTGTGCCTTGGCCACTTGAGAAACTCTGCTGTAGTTTCAAAGTCCTTCTTTGTATTCCTCAAATGTGCTGATTTAATTCCATTGGTTAATGGAATTATGTCCTATCTACTTTGGATGATTTTATAGACTCTTGTAAACAGTATGTGCAATAGGGTAGGTTCCAATTCATAGTTACTCTGTGTAGGGTTTCTGAGGCCGTAAATCTTACAGTAACAGAAATCTCATCTTCCTTCCATGGAGCGGTTGATGGATTCAAAACAAACCACTGACTCTGAATGCAACCCAGTATGACACCATAGTTCTTGTAAGCTGTTATTAAGTGCCTTCAAGCTAGTATAGACTCATAGCGACCCTATGAATGACACAAAATCACTGCCCAATCCTGTGCCACCCCACAATTGTTGTTATGTTTGAACCCATTGTAGCTGCCACTGTGACAGTCTCTCACTGCGGATCCTTCTCTTTTTCACTGACCCTCCACTTTACTAAGTATGATTGCCCCCGACAACATAGCCAAAGAATGAGAGGTGAAGTCTTGCCAGCTTCACTTCTAATGAGCACTTTTGCTGTACTTCTTCCAATATGGATTTGTTTATTCTTTGGGCAGCCCATGGGTCTTTCAATACTCTTCAACAACATCATAATTCAAACATATCATTTCTTTGACTGTCTTCCTTATTTATTGTTCAACTTTCATATGAATATCAGGAAATTGAAAATATCATGGCTTGGATCAGGTGCAACTTAATCCTCAAGCTGATATCTTTGCTCTTTATCATTTTAAAGAGTTCTTTTGCAGAAGTTCTGGTAACGTAGTGGTTATGAATCGGTCTGCGAACCATAAGGTCAGCAGTTCGAAACTACCAGCTGTTCCATGGGAGAAATATGAGGTTTTCTGCCCCTGTAAAGATTTACAGCCTCGGAAACCCTGCACAGGGTGGTTATGAGTCAGAACTGATTCCACGACACATAACCACCAACACCATACACCTTTTGATTTCTGTATAGTTGTTTATTAATTCAAATCATTCAAATCTCAAGTTAAACAACAAACTAAAAGAGAGATGTGTTTTACCTTCAATCTAAAAGAACTCTGTATTCATCTTCTGCCACAATCTCCCGCCCTCCTTTTTCTTGTTGGAATTTATTGATATCTGAGTTGTTTATATGTTTATTTTCCTTCTTATCTGTTTCTCTCCTATAAAATGTAAGCTCATCGGAGATGAAAACTGTTTGTCTTATTCACGGCTATGGTCCCAATTTCCACTAAATTTTCTGTCATAAAAAGTGTGCACATTCATTTATCTAACTACATAAAATCTAAGCTGTTTAAAATTCCTGCTTTGCCATAATATTTCTAATTTCTCAACAGAGACAGCAACATAGAAAAATAGGGTACAGAGTCATAGGTCTTCCACTGAATCCTTGTAGATAAAGATTTTTATACCTATGAATTGGGATAGATTATTTACTCTATCATCATATCATAGATCATAAAGGGTTTCAAAGACAACACACAAAGAAATCCATTTTCCTGTGAGAAATGAATGTCCTAACTCTCCAAATCAAATGCACATTCCCTTTCAGAAGGCTTAAATAACTTCCTACAAAGCAGAACCTTCACAAATGTTCTTGTTAGTTTATGTCTGATTATAATAAGATGGTACAATATTCCCTGAGCATTTCTTGCATACTTTCATCATCTTCAAGCTGATATAAAATGTTTATATCAGCACTTGATAACATGACAGGAAGAAATTTACAATGGGAGTCAAGAGTTTTATTCTTGGCTCAGTTTTTAGAAACTGGGATCTTAAACAAATAACTTGAGAACATTTTTTTTTTTTTTTTCATTCAAGGGTTTTCATCTTTAAATTGAATGATTAATGTTAGGAATTAATGATAGGAATATTATGATAAAAAACTAAGAGTACAGAAATGTATATTTTATATGTTTAAAATAATGCAGTTTTATTCACCTGCAAATAACACTGAGTTGGAATCAACTAAACAGCAGAACATTATTTCATTACTACTTGAATTTAACTCTAGATAGATTTGTGGTATCATTCAATCTCTTTTATTTGACTTTTTCTCTCATCTTTGTGCTGAGGTATAGTTTATTTTCCAAAATGTTTAGATTAGTTAATAATTTTACAAACTTCTAATGATTTAAATAATTTATCAGAACATGTCATAGGAATAATTGAAAAAGTCAAGCACTGTTGAGAAGAAAGAGTCATAGAAAAAATGTCCATTATCCTCCATTATCCTATAAGCCCCATATTTTTTCCTATGCCATTTCAATAGACAAAAACTTTCAGCTCTTTTTGTTGTTTGTTTCATATTATTACTTAAAATTGGTGTACTTCTGTTTCTTTCTCTATTACTTTCGGGTATATTGACCCAATATATTCCTGCTCAGCAATAAACATCAGGCTTGTTATTTAACCTTATTCTGCCTCATTTTCCTCATCTATAAATGTGGATAGTAATTTTAACCACCTCTTTTATGTTGAATAAAGTAATGAATTTAAAGTGTTTAAAACACAATAGGCATTCATTGAGTAACAATTCTTCTTATTATCATAGAAATTACTTATATCCCTTGTTCTTAAACCTCATTTCCTAAATAAATCATACCTCATACATTTCAATTTTTGATCACATCTCTATTTTTTCTTGTTATTGTTAAGTGCCATCAAGTCACTTCTGACTCATATGGTTTCTGAGGATTTGAACCACCCACCTTGTGTTTACCTTATACTTCCAAATAGGACTCATTATTATGTCTGTGTAATTATTAATTATTCAAGCAAGTCGTATCCTAAATACATTTCGATTTTGGCTTTTTGTTCTGGAACTAATAATCATTTCTTTCTTTCCTGTATTTTCAATAAAAACATGAAATACGTATATCATAAAGTATATCTGTAACTTCCCGTAGCTCCGTCAAATGATACTTTATTCAATCCTCCACACAATCCTATCTCTCAGATAATGTATCAGGCCCATTTGCCTTCTTTGGAATAATCATTTTGGAGTCATCCAACCTACTGTTTTTCTCTAGCCTAGTGGCCTTTGGGACCTGCTATATGACTGTTATCCTAAGACTTCCCATTACTGGAAGTGTTTGTCTATTGGGAATAGTATTGTTGCATATTTCATGAACGTTCTTGAATTTCAGGAATGCTTGTTTTATTCTTTGTCCCCCTGTCTCATAACTTTACATTCCCCATGTTCCCTTCACTTTTTGAAGCACATACTCTAGCAACTTCTAAGAGAAACTGATTTGATAAAATGTTAATGCAGTGTGGACCCCCAAGATTCTATCTTATGGTAAGCTTTCCATGATAGTGACTTGTTTTGTCCCAAATTATTTAGTGACTTTAGAAGAGTAATATTGTGCTATATTTTTAGTTTTGTTGTGGTTGTTGTTTTCAGTTAAATATAGAATCAGGTAACTTCTGTTCTGTACACAAACTGCCAGTTCATTCCTCTGCTTTCTGTCCCAGATCTCACTTCCTTTTACTATTATGCTGATTATATATGGAATTATTTTTGGAGTTCCAGACTACTGCTTAATTTGTCAAAAGTTTGTCATCTGTTTTCTTCATCCAGATACCTGTATATATAAATGTATGTGAGAAGTGTTTGGACAAGGTATAAGCTTGGACATGTTAATGCTGAAATAAAATATTTTCAGAGATTTGTATGTGCACATAAGCAATATAGCAAAACATACAACTCAACTATCCTTTTCTACTGAAAGCTCCTTGGGTTCCATTAAAAATTTACTTGTTTCTCAAATTAGAATTCAACAGCATGCTTTCTCTGTGCTTCCTCTTTAGCCAACATTTGTTATTCACAACAATGTAGCTGAAACATTAACTAATGTTCCATCCTCCTGTTGAAATGGAGTTTGATATAGATCAGAACAATGGTGGGCAGAAACAGAATCATCTTGCCTGTTTTAAAAATATAGATGTACAGACACTACTCTCATAGATTTGAATCAGTTACTTTTTGGCAAGGAAAAGACAGCCGTGCTTTTGAAAAGCCACTTATAGTTTCTGATTTAAGGACACTTAACAACAACAATACTTCTGCTAGTGTGGCACTGTGGGATAGGCAATGGACTGATAACCACACCATCAGCAGTTCAAACACACTAGTTGCTGTGAGTTGGAACTGACTCAACATTTAAACAATAACAACTTGTATGTATCTGCAAAAAATAAAATCCATGATATGAATAGATATATGCACACCCATGTTAATTGCAACACTATTCAAAATAGCAAAAAGATGGAGACAACTTAAATTTTCATCAGTAGAAGAACACTTAAACAAATTTTGGTACATATACACAATGAAATACTGTGCAATGTTGAAGAACAACAGAAGAAGCTACAAAACACCTCGTAGCATGGATGAATTTGGAGGGCATTACACTGAGTGAAACTAGTCAATAGCAAAAGGACAAATATTATCTGAGACTGCTATTGTAAAAAGTCAAGAAACTGTTCTCATGCTAAAGGAAGCATTGATGGGTGTTAGAATAGAACAAAGGGATAGTGAATGCTATAACTTCAGGAAAGGTGAGTGCTAGGGTGACATTCTTTCACCATATTTACTCAATTTGTATGCTGAACAAATCTGAGATGATGGATTATATGAAAGAGAACAGGGCTTCAGAATTTGAAGAAAACTCATTAAAACCTATGATATGTACTTGATAAAACCTTGCTTACTGGAGGAAAAGAGGACTTAAAATTCTTATTGATAAAGATTTAAGACTACAGTTTTTAGTATGGATTGCTCCTCAATATAAAGAAAATAAATGTCCTTATAACTGGACCAGTAAAAGCATCATGATAAATGGAGTAAAGATTGAAGTTGTCAAGCCTTCATTTTGCTAGGACCCTCTATCAACATTCATAGAGACAGCGAACAAGAAATCAAATGGCATTCCATTAGGCAAATCTGCTGCAGAAGCCCTCTCTAAAGTGTTCAAGAGCAAAGATATCAGTCTGAGGACTAAGATGCACCGGATCTAATACATGATATTTTCATAGCCTCATATGCATGTGAAAGTTTGACAATGAGTAAGGCAGGCAATAGAAGAATTGATAAATTTGAATAATGGTGGTGGAGAACATTAGAAATATCGTGGACTGCCAGAAGAACAAACAAATCTGTGGTTGAATAAGTACAGCTAGAATCCTCTTAGAAGGCAGAATGTTGAGATTTCATCTCTCATACTTCAGA
>NW_006408526.1:4160517-4179286 GCF_000296735.1 Chrysochloris asiatica
GTTGATGTTCAACCATTTCAAGAGGTAGCATATGATCAAGAGGCAATGGTACTGAAGGAAGAAGTTCAAGGTGCATTGAAGGAATTGGCAAAGAACATGGAACCAGGAATTAATGGAATAAAAATTGATATATTTCAATAAAGTGAGGGGGCACAGGAGGCACTCACTCATCTATGCCAAGAAATTTGGAAGACCACTATTTGGCCAACTGACTGGAAAGAGACCTATATTTGTGTCCATTCCAAAGAAAGGTGACCCAATGGAATGTGGAAATCAGACAAACTCTTTGATATCCCATGCAAGTGAAGTTTTACTAAAGGTAATACAGAAATGGCTTCAAGCATACATTGACAGAGAACTTCCAGAGGTTCAAGCTGTATTCAGAAGATAACCTGGAATGAGGGATATCATTGCTGATGTCTCATGGATCTTGGCTGAAAGCAGAGAATACCAGAAAGATATTTACCTGTACTTTATTGACTACACAAAGGCATCTGATTGTGTGGAACATGACCAGCTATGGACAACATTGTATGAGTATTCTGGAACACTTAATTGTGCTCACAAGGAATCTGTACATGGACCAAGAGGGAACACTGAATGGTTTAAAATTAAGAAAGATGTGTGACAGGGTTGTATTCTTTCACCATACTTATTCAACCTGTATGCTGAGAAAATAATCTGAAAAGCTGGGTTCTATGAAGAGAAATGAGGCATCAGGATTGGAGGAATACTCATTAACAACCTGTGATATGCAGATGATGCAACCTTGTTTACTGAAAGTGAAGAGGACTTAAAACATTTACTGATGAAGATCAAAGGCCAAGCCTTTGATATGGATTGCATCTCAATATAAAGAAAATAAAAATTCTCACTAGTGGACCAATAAACAACATTTTATCAACTGAGAAGAGATTGAAGCAGTCAAGAACTTCATTCTTCTTGGATCAACCATCAACAGTCATGGAAGCAGCAGTCAAGAATGCAAACAATGTGTTACATTAGGCAAATCTGTTGCACAAGAACTTTTTAAAGTCTTGAAGAGCAAAGACATCAACTTGATGACTAAGGTGCACCTGAACCAAGCCATGGTATTTTTAATAACCTCGTATGTATGCAAAAGCTGGACAGTGAATAAGGAAGATCATATATGAATTAATCCATTTGAGTTATAGTGTTGGAGGAGAATATTGAAAGTACCATGGGCTGCCAAACGAACAAACAGATCTGTGTTGGAAGAATTGTTGCCAGAATTCCCCTTAGAAGACAGTATGGCCAGACTTCATCTCTCATACTTTAAATATATTATCAGAAGGGACCAGTTGCTCGAGAAGGACATCATGCTTGGTAAAGTGCAGGGTTGGAGAGAAAGAGGAATACTTCATGCTTGGTAAAGTGCAGCATTGGAGAGAAAGAGGAAGACACCCCCAATGAGATGGATTAGCACAACTGTATCAATGGGCTCCAGTGTAGCAATGATGATGAGGCTGATGCAGGACTGGACAGTGTTTCATTCTGTTGTGCAGAATGTCACCATGATTTGGTACCAACTTGATGGTACCTAATGAACAACAACACCCAAACCTCCTGCCAGTTCATAGTGACCCTATATAGGGTTTCTAAGGCTGTAAATCCTTACTGGAGCAGGAAAGCTCATCTTTCTCCCACAGAACGATTGTTGAGTTTGAACTGCTGCTGGCCTTACAGCTAGTGGCTCTGTCTTATTTTACAGTATCACCTGGGCTACTATTTGATATTATATAGTCATATAATTGAGAGTCACAGTTGTTTTCATTATACTAGCTACCAGGTACAGTGGGTTTCAAAGTCACCTTCCTTTTGTAATCACATTCAGTGAATGTGGCACTTTCATTGGAAATGTAATTTAGATTCAAGTCCAATAGTTGAAACTGAAGACAAACCATATTTTCTAGGTAAAGCTCTTCTTGTCTGTTCTTAGTTACCTGAGATCAGTACCATTCATTTGATTTATAGATTACAGTGTGGATAGCTGTTCCTGTCAGCCCTTCATTGTTAAAAAAGAGAATACTGTCAGTACCAATGAAGATACCATAAGCAATTTGGAAAAAAATTCAAGTGAATTCCTTTTGTAGGATGAAGGGTTTATCAGACATGTCCACCAATGCTTTGACAGGACAATTTCTCATGGCCATGTCTAATGGAGTCCATCTGAAACACAAAGTGCTGCTAAAGAAATATTTTAATAAATGTTAGACTGGTAGACACACTCTTGGAAATTATATTTAAAATAAAACACTATTTACAATAGAGCATACACTTTACTAGTTTCAGAAAGTGCTAAGTGATTTTCAGAAGTGCAGCGACTCTGTAGAATAAGCACTGGGCTGTTACCACAAGGTGGGCAGTTCGAACCCACTGGCCACTCTGCAAGAGAAAGATGACACTTTTGGCTACTGCAAAGATTTACAACCTCTGGATCCCTTTACAAGGTCACTTTGAGTCAGAACCCACTGGACAACACTTAACAACAATAACAATAGTGGTAGTAAACATTTGTGTGGTCAAGTGAAAATGAACTGTTCTCGCTTGCATGATAATGTTACCTTGATTTCTCCAATGTTATCAGTGATAAAAACAATTTCTAATGTTGAGCTTGAAGTTTAATTTTTTTAATGTTCTTACACAATTCTCTCACCATTTTATTTTTATCATTATAAAGCCTTAAAAGTAGAATGAATGTGTGTGAATTATTAGGAGACAGACTTCCCATCTTCTTCTATTTATTAAGCACAAATATATCATTGCTATTGTTTAAACACTGGGCCTATAACAGTATTGTGATGTTTTCAAATTCATTGCTACCATTCATGGAGAAAAAAAAACAAAACACTGCACTAGGTATGCAAATTCTGATCCTGAGTTCTTTATGAATTGTGTATACTTGAGTAAATAATTTACTATGTCTTTGAGGCCCAATTTTTAAATGGATTAATATATTATAGACACATAGAATGACAGAGAGAAAATAGAGAAAAATTTGAACTGGTGATCTCTCTGGTTCTTCCTAATTTTGTTATTCTTTAATAGTAAGTTTATTCATTTGTTTTTGTTGTTGTTAAGTGTCACTGAGTCAGTTCTGACTCCTAGCGGCCTTGTTTACAGTTTCCAAGGAATGATTGATTAATTTGAACCACCAACCTAGAGGTTACCAGTCCAATGCTTCTCCTAGAGTGCCACATCAGTTCATACACACAGAGCGTTGTTTCAAATAAAGCATGTTTAAACATGTCTCTGAAATTAGTGGATGGCTGCACACAGTTCTCTCAGCAATATACTTGTCTTTGTCTCATTAAGGTACCTTCAAAAATATGTCCAATCAAAATAGTGGTTTTCAGATTATCTGTTGGGTCAATAACATCCAAGATCAAAAGGTCAGTTTAGAAGGTTATGGTGATTTTCAGAGTAAAAAGAGGTAAGTAATCTCGATCAATTTTTTTAAAGGACACAGGATGAACAAGGGGGCTTATTAAGAAGTTTTGCCAAAACTAAAACTGCATTGTAGAATAAAAAGCTAGGTAATTTGTGCCAAGAAAATAATTTTGTTTTCCATCACAACAAAGCACCACCTGCTCATTCTACAAGGGTACTGAGAGCTGTCTTGTGAGAATTTTGGTGAGAAACCTTACCCCATCCACCCTATAGCTGTGCTCTGGTCCATTCAGACTTCATTTACCCCAAACTCAAAGAATACATAAAAGAAACCTTGTTTGAGTCCCTTAACGGTACCAAAACTTCTGATTTGATGTGGTGTAGAATGAAGAGCACAGAATTCTTCCAGGCAGGCTTAGTGAGGTAGAACCACCACTTTTCAAAGAAATTAGACATAGATGTAGAATATATAAAAAACAATAGCTTCATGTTTTGAAATTTTTGTTTAATAAAGGTTTCTATGGTTTTGTACCAATACTTTTAAAAAAAAACTTTTTATTGTGAATTGAGTGAAGTTTACAGAGCAGATCATTGTTTCACATTCAATAAATGATATACTTTGCTTCATTACATGGTTGCAAGACCCTCCATGCATCAACAGTTAACAGCATTTACCTCTGTATTCACTTTAACTACTGCATTCCTCCCTGTGTCTTCTACGTCCCCCATCTTTCCTCTGTCATCCTACTTCTGGTTGTGTATTGCCTGCACTGTCACCCATGAAACCATGAGTCCACCCTCTAGTGCATGTATCTCCCCCTTCCCCCACCAAAAAAAACACACCAAAGATTGTTTCTTTTATCAAGAAAAAGAATCCTCTTTTTTTTTTTCCTTTTGATGTACCAAAACTAAAAGCCATGCAGGAATATATAATCATATATAATCATAGAGTCCTCAACTGCTCTAGATCTCCATGTCCTCATCTCTGCCTCCGTCTCTGGTGTCACTGTTTCTCTGGACAGGGTCTCACGTTCCACTCATGTATTACTAAACTTCTACCTTTACAGTTGTGACAGTTGCAATTAGTTATGCTAACAATTACTCACTATTGAATCAAATGAATCCTACCCCCATCTTCTTTCACCAGATCCATCTGGACAAGAAGAAAATGATTCAGTGGGGATTCTACCTTCCTCCACACACTCTGAAACTAAACTCCCTCTTGAAAACTTGTAAGATAGCCACTTCGTGTCTTTATAGACACCCCCTCCAGCCATTTTGGGTAGCCAGTGTCTAAGTTGCCCATCCCTATCAATCTTGCCTACAGAGGTAGATAGTTTTGATCCTTGATGTGAAGACTCTTTCCCTCTCTATTGATATTTTGAACTACTACATCCATAAGTATAAGTCAACTTCATCAAATTGTAGCAATTTATACTTGTTTTCTTTATCAAATTTCTGTATCATCCTCTAGTCGAGTTCTTATCACCAAACCATCAAAGCTAGGTCAGATGGGAACTATCTACAAGTTTGTGCATTCTTATGCATCTCCCATCACTTCATATCAGCTGGATGCTTCTCTCTCGGCTCTAGCCCTCCTTGGCTATGTACTTGTCCATGGGCTCAGGAATCCCCATGTCTCACCACACTTGGCACCAAACAGCACTTTCTCTTCTCTATCTCATTTCTAGGTCGACAGGAGTCTACGGAATATGGTTGAACTCATCCTGTATCTTCATTGTTGCCTTTCCCCCACTTTCAATCATAAGTAGACCAACACCATGGCCAGCAAGCTTACATGCCTACTCGTTTGTTCCCTTTGCATTTCAGTCTTGAAGGGGGTTTGTCCAGAAGGGACTTGATTGCTTGCCTGATGGATCCTTGGCAAACAACTTGCTTGTTATTGTAGTAGCCATTCAGACTGCCATCTTTTTTTTTTTTCCTGTTGGTCTTTCTTTCAAGAAGTATTTTCTGTTCCTCTAGCTTGCTCTGGGCTGGTCTGCATGTCCTTTCAAGTGGGAATGTCCCTCCTCAGAAGGTTTTGAATGGGGTTCAGGATTTCACCTAAGGTCCTATATACTATAAAGGCTCTGCAAGAAGACTTTTTCACTGGGCAAATTCTAGAACCACTTTAAGGTATTCCAATCAGTTATAGGCTGAAGACAGGCTTGCAAACTTTCTGTAATTATGTTTCCCGATTTTCTTTTCTGTCCCACTCAAGTGCCTATTTTACTACAATTGTAGGCAAGGGAAACCAATATCAATAAGACTGTCAAGCATTGTAACATTATTTCCCCTCTTTTACACATTTAGGCTATGCCTTCATCCCTGTATCTGAGTCCTATTGTTCTAATGTTGAGCATACATCACTATTTACCTCTAATCCATTTAGCCCATACAAACCTACCTGTTTCCTTATCTGCCTTGTTCTTCCACTCTCCTCCTCCTTCTTGTGTATTTCCTTCCCTTTCCTTTTAAATTCATCTCCCCAACCCCTGAGCTATGTATGATGTGACTATCCCATAACCTGTGCTATACTGTCCCCTCCCTTCCACCTTTGGCAACCAACAAAGAATTTTTTTTTTTTTTCTTTTAGTATGGGTATCTTTTCTTAAGCTTTTGCAGTAATAGTCTCATAGAATATTTGTCCTTTTGTGACTGAGTAATTTCACTCAGCATAATGTCCTCAAGGCTCATCCAGGTATAAGGTGGTTATCGGCTTCATTGTTCTTCTTCAAGGTGGCACAATATTCCATTGTATATATTTATCAGAATTTGTTTTTCCATAATTCCATTGGTGGGCACTTAGACTGTCTCCATATTCTTGCTATTGTGAATAGTACTGTGATAAACATTGGTGTGCATATATCTACCCATAGTCCGGTTTGTATTTCTCATAGATATATATCAAGTATAGTAATTGCTGGATTATACAGCATTTCCAGTGCCAGCTTTCTGAGAAAGTGCCATACTATTTTCTAGAGTGGCTTAACCATTTTACAATCCCACCAACAGTGTAGAGGGTCCCAATCTCTCCCCATTCTCGCCAGCATTTATTGTCCTCTTCTTTTTTAAACTTCGCTGTTGTTGCTGATGTGAGATGATATCTCATTGTTGTTTTGATTTGCATCCCTCTAATGATGGAGCCCTGGTTTGGTGTTGTGGGTTAATGCGCCAGACTGCAAAGCCACTTGAACTGCAAGGTAGGTGGTTCAAGCTCACCAGCTGCTCCTTGGGAACCCTATACAGGTTCGATATGGGTTGGAATCGACTTGACAGCACTTAACAACAACAAAAACAATATCTAATGATCATGAACATTTCTTCATATGTTTGTGGGCTGAATGAATGTCTTCCTTGGTGAGGTGTCTGTTTGTGTCCTCTGCCCATTTTTTAAATTGGTATATATGTCTTTTTCTTGTAGAAGTGTTGTAGTTTCCTATAGATTTTAAAGATTAGTCCATTGTCTTGTATGCCATTGCAAAATATTTCCCCTCATCTTTTCTGTGGTCTCCCTTTTCTCTCTTTTGATGAAATCTTTTGATGCACATAAGTTTCTAATTTTTAGTGTGTCCTAATCATCTATTTTATCTTCTTTTGTTTTGTACCAATACTTTTTGATTTACCCTCATATTTCTTGGAGTAAAAGAAAATAATACAAGCACTACTCTTCTTGGTCTTTGACTTTCAAGTGTGAATACCCATCCATTGCAATGGAGTCAATTCTAACTCATAGTGATCCTATTGGATATAGTAGAACCACCCCATAAGGTTTCTAAGAATGCTATTTTTATAGAAAAGAGCCCTGATGGCATAAGTGTTAAGTTTTGGGCTATTTATGGAAAGATTTGGAATCTTGGAAACTCAATGGGGTAGTTCTCCTTTGTCCTATAGGTTTATTATGAGTCTGAATTGATTCCACATAATGAATTTGCTTTGGGTTTGGAATCTTTACTGAGACTGGCTGGCACATCTTCTCCCATGGAGTGGCTGCTGGGTTAGAAACACCTACAATTCAGTTAGCAGCCTAGTACTTAAACATTACCCCCCCACGCCTCCTAACCATCTCATAGAGAATCTCTGGGACAGAGCAGAACTCCTCTACAGGGTTTCCTAGATTGCAAACCTTTTGGGAAGCAGACAGCCTCATCTTTCTGAACTCACTACAACCCTTGTTGTTGTTGTTGTTAAGTGCTGTCGAGTCGGTTCCGACCCATAGCGACCCTGTATAGAGTTTCCGAGGGTGTAAATCTTTACGGGAGTAGAAAGCCTGATCTTTCTCCCCCGGAGCATCTGGTAGTTTCGAACCTCTGACCTTAAGGTTCGCAGCCCGATTCGTAACCACTACGCAACCAGAGCTCCCTCACTACAACCCTAGGACTCTTTAACTTTCACACAGATAACATCACATATCTGTTGATTCTCAAGACTTAGAAACACTTGTCTCAAAATCCTTGTCTTTTTGTTTGTTTCCTTAGCATTCTTCAACTATTATCTAAAAATATGTTTTTAGTCCTAGTAAAATCTCTGCATTATAAAATCCATCTTAATTTGAAATAAAAAACCCAACAAATGACCAAAATTTTCTCCACCCCCTCTAAGATACAAGAATTTGACAGAATAGTAGTCTCTGTATTTTATTGATAAATTGCTTTGGTGTTACTTTGGAAGAGTCAGCAATTAACAAATTTATTTCCACAAATAACCCATGTAGGCCTACTCAGAGCCATGACAGAAGACCTATTTACTAAACATCATACTTCTCTTATACTCCTTATGCCTCCCACCTCCATGATGCACCAGTGAAATGAATTTTTCACTGGGCATCAGCTCTAATTTATTCTTTCATACTTCCCTTCTTACTTTCTCCCTTTCTATTTATCATAAATATTTCTATCTATTATCTGACAAGTCTGAACCCGCCCATTCACCTAGGTGACATTATTTTAACTCTTACTCAGAAAAAAAAAAAAAAGTTACAAATCACTTCATTGTTTATTTTAGAAATCGATTGCATGGAAATATGATATTAGTTTTTGAATAGATAGTATCAAGCATCTGTTTATTTCCCAAGACTTAGAATTCCTTCCTTCAAAAACCTGATCTGGTTATTTCCCTGATTCCTAAACTAGTATATCCTTATTTTATACCAAGCCTAATCATGATTGAAAGATCCACTCTACAGAAGATTCCAAATTTTGAAAGTATTCTGATTTTGTCTTCCACATTCTGAACCACTAGTAATACTTTATCACATTAGTGTTCTTTACCATGGAAAGAATTACCTCAGGTTAGTCTTATCAACAGAGTCCGGGTGTGGTGCTGTAGGTTAATGTGCCAGACTGAAAAGCCATTTGAACTGCAAGGTCGGCAGTTCAAGTTCACCAGCTGCTCCTTGGAAACCTTATACAAGGTCGCTATGGGTTGGAACTGATTCAACAGCACTTCACAACAATGTCTTATCAACAGGTTCTTTTGCTGGTATTTTCAGGGACTTGGAATTCAGCAATCTCTTATTATACTTGTTGTTTTCCTAAACATTTTCAAGGTACTTTGACTATTGCTAATAGACATCAGATTACATCATTACAAACATTATCCTGGCTTAAGACACTTGTTCCATTCATACTGCAAGTCTGAACTTTGTCTTTGTTATCTAGTGCTCCTATAACAAAAATTCCCTAAGGGAATGGTTTTAACAAATAGAAATACGTTCTCTCACAGTGTTGGAGGCTAGAATACAAATTCAGAGTACTGACTCTGGAAGTGCTTGTCTCCTTTCAGCATCTGTAGGTCCAGAATTCCTTGGAGATCTCCATCTTTATTGGCATCAATAGTTTCTTGTATTGGAGCCTCACAAAGTAGGGACTGCAGGTCCAAAGTTGGGACTGCAGGTCCACTTTTGGTTATTCTTTCACCATGGCAGTGGGTCCCTCTTTCTCTGCTAACTTGTCTTCAGAATCCCTCATATACTAGATCAAGGTTGTAGTGGGATTAAGTATGCCCAGTGTGGTAGTGTAAGTAAGATAAGCACTGGACTGCTAGCCGCTCTTTGGAAACCCTGTACACGGTAACTATGCGTCAAACCCCACTTCAATGCATTTATCAGCAACAATATCTCATCATTATTCTTCTTATTGGTTTGTCACCTCAAATCACATAATAGGGTAACAAACTGAGACTCTTTGCAGAAGATTTTGAGTTTGGAATCTTTGCAGAAACTGATTGGTACATCTCCCACAGAGTGGTGGCTGGTTTAGAAACACCTACTGAGAATCATGGTCCAGCGAATTTGAAACATATATTGTGGGGACAGGTTTCAATCCATGACAAACTCTCTACCTGATTTCACATAATCACTCTCTCAAGTATCTGTAAATATACCCTTATCAGAAAAGCCATCTACCACTTCCCACATTTTCTTTTCTTCCTGTCTCTGATTTATTATTATCTGTTGCCTTTAACACTTTTTGAAATTTATTATTTTTATATTCTTTATCACTATTGGGTATTAATCTAGTGTCTGACTCCACCAATAAAATACAATTTCCAACAGAAATGAAACTTTGTTTTATTTATACTGTAATTTTAGTGCCTCATATAGGACTTGATGCAAAGCAAGAGTTTAATAAATATTTGATGAATGGCTGAAAAAATGAATTCTGTAGTATATGGGAAATGAGAAATTGGAAGCAATGAGTATAACACACTATTACCATGGGTTAATGGTTAAATAAAGAGAGTGGTAAATCAAGACAAACAGAAATAGAAAGAAAGAGAGAGAGAAATTATTTAAGGTGGATGGAATGTTTTTTAAGATTATAAAATAAATGCGAATCAAAAGAAACTAATATTAATAAGAAGCAATTTACGGAATGAGACCACTAAGCTGGGGAAGCACATGGGATTCAGAATATGGATGATGTATTTTGGTTCCTAAGGAGAATAAATAACTCTTCCATCTACATGGAAAAACACGAGGGAGTGGTAGGTGCAGAAATATCAATTATAACAATCAAAGTAGTTTGCAATTATGGTAGGAGACAAAACATCAGATTTTAAATGAATCAAAAGGATATTTTATTAAATCAAGAAAAAGACAACCAGTCAAATGAGACATCTGCTAGTGTGAAACAGGCACAAGAGATTAGTCGAATCCACAGAATCATAGTGAGAGAGCAGTTAATAAACTGTCACAGAAGAGAAAGAAGTTGTGAAAAATTCTGACTGGCTTTTCATTAATACACCATTAGAAAAGACAGCAGAATGGAGGAAACCATGATTGGAATATACCTATTAGAGGTTTAAAAGATTACAGTATTAGTCTAGGGTTTTGATTACCTGGCTACATGCTAACTCTACCACACGTCTGTCAGATTGTCTTACTGTTGTGTTACTGTAATGCTAGAAGCTATCCCACTGGAATATCGAGTACCAGCAGGGTCAACCATGGTGGATAGGTTTCAGCAAACTTGAGAAAAAAATAAGTGGACTACGTCCTAATGGATAGCTACTGAAAACCTTATGAATAGCAGTAGAACATTGTCTGATATAATGTCAGAAAATGAGACCTACAGGTTGGAAGGCACTCAAAGTATGACTGGGGAAGAGCTGCCACCTCAAAGTAGAATCAGACATAATGATATTAATGTAGCAAAACTTTGGGGACCTTCATTTGCTGATAGGTCACATCTTAAAATAAGAAGAAACAGCTGCCAACAGCCATTAATACAAATAATATGGAATCTACAAAGTATGAATCTAGGAAAATTGGTACTTGTCAAAAATGAAACATAAAATGTAAAGATTGATATCCTAGGCACTTGTGAGCTGAAATGGACTGGTATTGACCATTTTGAATCTGAGAATCATATGGTTTACTATGTCAGGAAGGACAAATTTAAGATGAAAGTATCCCATTTATGGTTAAAAAGAACATGTCAAGATATATCTTGAAGTGCAATGCTGTCTGTGATAGAATAATAACCAAATGTCCACAAAACCCAGCAGCTAATACCACTATTTTTCAAATTTATGCATCAACCACAGAAGCCAGTGATGATGAGATTGAAGAATTCCACCAACTTCTTCAGTCTGAAATAGATCAAACTTGCAATCAAGACACATTAATAATTACTGGTGACTGTAATACAAAAGTTGGAAACAAAGAAGAAGGAACAGTAATTGGAAAATATGGTCTTGGTAATAGAAATAATGCTGGAAATCTCATGATAGAATTTTGTAAGACTAATGATTTATACACCAACTCGATTTTGGTCTTGCAATTTTGTAAAACCCATGATTATACACATGACCTCACCAGATGGATTATACAGGAGTCAAATTGATGGCATCGGTAGGAAAAGATGGTGGAGAAGCACAATATCATCAGCCAAAACAAGGACAGAGCAAATGGTAGAACAGACCACCAGCTCATCATATGCAAGTTCAAGCTGAAGCTGAAAGAAATGAAAACAATTCCTGAGTGCCAAAATATGACACTGAATACATTCCACTTAGACTCCTGGTGTGACACTGTAGGATCAACACTCAACTGTGAACCACAAGGTCAGAAGTTCAAACCCACCAGCTGTTCTGGAGAAACCCTGTACAAGGTCACTATGAGTCAAAAACAACTCAACAGCACGAAACAACAGCAAACATATCCCACTTGAATTTAGAGACCATCTCAAGAACAGATTTAATGCATTCAACACTAAACACTAAAGACCAGATGAGTTGTGGAATGACATGAAGAACATCATACAGGAAGAGAAAAAAAGTCTTTAAAAATAGAGGAAAGAGAGAAAAGAGCTTAATGAATGTTAGATGAGACCTTAAACTTGCTCTTGAGCATACAGAATCTAAAGTGACTGGAAGAAATGAGGAAGCAGAACAGAAAAATTTAAAGTGCAGCTGGCAAAGATAAAGTATTATAATGAAATGTGCAAAGACCTGGAGTTAAAAAAACAAAACGGGAAGAACACATTCGGCATTTCTCAAGTTAAAGGAACTGAAAAAAAAATTTAAGCAATACTGAAGGATTCTATGGACAAAATATTGAATGATGCACAAAGCATCAAAGGAGGTGGAAGGAATACACAGTCATTTACCAAAATGGTCGATATTCAATCATTTCAGGAGGTAACATGCAATCCAGAACTGATAGTATTGAAGGAATAAATCCAAGCATCATTCAAGACATTGGCAAAAAACGAGGTTCCAGGAATTGATGGAATATAGATTGAAATCTTTCAACAAACTGAAGAATACTGGAAGTGCTAGAGCCTCTATGCCAAAAAATTTGGAAGATAGCTACCTACTAATTGATTGGAAAGGAGCCTTGGCAGTGTAGTGGTTACGAGTTGGGCTGCTAACCTCAAGGTCAACAGTTAGAAACTACCAGCTGTTCTGCGGGAGAAAGATGAGGCTTTCTGTTCCAGTAAATATTTACAGCCTCAGAAACCCTGTACAGGGTCGCTATGAGTCAGAACCGACTCCATGTCACACAACCACCACCAACTGATTAGAAAAGATCTTTATCTGTGTCCATTCCAAAGAGATTTGATCCAGTGGAATTTCAAAAATCATCAAGCAATATTAATAATATCATATACAAATAAAATTTTGCTTAATATAACCCCAAAACAGTTGCAACAGTACACTGATATTGACAGGGAACTAGCAGAAATGCAAGTTGGATTCTGAAGAGGATGTGGAACTAGGTATATCATTGCTGAAAGCAAAGAATATCAGAAAAATATTTATTTTTGCTTTCTTGACTATGCAAAGATTATCAACTGTGTGGATGACAACAAATTATGGATAACATTGTGAAGAATGGGTATTCCAGAACACTTAGTTGTGTCCATGCATAATGTATCCACAGACAAACAGACAGTCATTCCAACAGAACACGGGAATACTGAATGGTTTAAAATTTTTAAAAAAGTTGTGCTCCAGAATTATATCCTTTCACTATATTTATTTAGTTTGTATTCTGAGCAAATAATCTGAGAATCTGGGTTATGTGCAGTTGAATGGGGCATCAGGATTGGAGAAAGATTCACTAACAATATGCAGATGACACAATTTTGTTTGTTAGAAATGAAAAGGACTTAAATTACTGATGACTATCAATCATTCTGGCGCTGTAGTTAATGCACCAGACTGCAAAGCTATTTGAACTGCAAGGTCAGTGGTTCAAGCTCACCAGCTGCTCCTCAGAAACCCTTTATGGGGTTGCCATGGGTCAGAACTGACTCAATGGCACTTAACAACAATAACAGCAACATCAATCACTACGGCCTTCTTCAGTACAGATTGCAACTCAATGTAAAGAAAACAAAATTCCCCACAATCAGATTAATAAGTAACATTATGATAAAGGGACTCTGGTAGAGTAGTGGTTATGAATCAGACTGCGAACCACAAGGTCAGCAGTTTGAAACTACCAGCTGTTCCACGGGAGAAATAGGAGGCTTTCTGCTCCCGTAAAGATTTACAGCCTCGGAAACCCTGTACAGGGTCGTTATGAGTCTGAACCGACTCCATGGCACATAACAACAACAACAACAATGATAAATGGAGAATAGATTGCAGTTGTCAAAGACTTCATTTTTGTGAGTCAGAACCGACTCGAAGGCACTTAACAATAACAACAAACCCAGTGAACACTCATGGAAGCAGCAGTCAAGAAACTGGATGTCATATTGCTCCAGGCAAATCTGTTGCAAAAGATGTCAAATGTTCAAGAGCAAAGATGTCAGTTTGAGGACTAAGGTCCATGTGACTCAAGCTATGGTATTTTTAATTTCCTCATATGCATGTGAAATTTAGAGACTGAGAAAGATCCTAGAAAATTTGATGCATTTGAATTGTAGTGTTGGAGAAGAATAATAGAAATGCCATTGTCTGCCAGAAGAGAAAATTAGTCTGTCTTGGAAGAAGAGGAGCAACAATGCTCCTTAGAAACCAGAATATAGAGACTAGGTTAGTGTCCCATACTTTATACATGTTATTGTGAGATATCTGTCCACAGAGAAGGAAATCATGCTTGGTAAAATGGAGGGTCAGTGAAAAAGAGAATCCCCAACAAGATGGGTGGACATAGTGGTAAAGCCAACGGTCTCCAAATTAAAAATTGTGAGTATGGCACAGGGCTTGGCAGTATTTTCTTCTGTTGTATATAGAGTCCTTATGAGTCAGAATTGACTTGGATGCACCTAACAACAAGAAAAACAACAATGTGGTGACTATGGTCCACTCATGATCATGCCTCTCTAAGTCACAGCCACAAGGTCCTAAGACAATACCAGAACCCCGACCTTTCTTTTAAATCAGATCATTTGCTGTGGATCATTTTCTTTTTGGTTTTACTTGGGTAAATTTACCTGTGGATGAACCTATTGTGGCAGTTTCAGTCACATAACTAAGTGAAAGGAGAATTGGGCTGTATCCTGACTCTTTCTTACAATCGTCAAGCACCTATAAGCCTTTTGGTGCCTCCAGTCTTCATATCACAGTATAATTTCTAGTCTATAAGGAAAATAGATGAATAGGTGAATTTGTATACTTAATTCTGTTTGCTCTATAAATTGGAGTCATGCCATTTGCTACAAATAATGGAAGACAGGAGGATTAAAGGCAGAAATGATATATAAAAATAGAAAATTTGATGAGAAGAGAGAAATAATTAGGGAAATTTGGAAAGCTACTGAAGACATCAAGGAAACATGTCTGTTTAAAGGTCACAAATTTTCAGTGTTCCAGTTATTTCTGTTGTGGCATTGTAGGATAAGCACTGACTGCAAGTTCAGATTGTACTGCAAGGTCAGCGGTTCAAATCCATCAGCCACTCCTCAGAAAACCTATATACAGGGTGGCTGTGAGTCGTAACCCATTTGCAGCATTGAACAACAACAGCTGTTAGTTGTGTAAGGGTCCCTGTGAGTTGTAAACCATTTGTACCCAAGGACTAACCATTAAAATTGGTGCTTTGGACTTGCCCAGAGGCACCTCTAAAGACAAGTCTGGCAATCTGCTTGAATAAAGGTTCCAGCCAAGCAAACCTTATAAAGCATTACTAGTCCTGATGTGGCACTGTGGGTTAATGTGCTGCCACATCAGTTAGACTGCAAAGTTAGTTTGAACCATAAATTTGGTGATTCAAGTTCAACAGTTGCTCCACAGACACCCTATACAGGGTCTCTATAGGTTGGAACTGACTTGATAGCACTTAACAAAAAACAACAATCTCTAACACATAGGGTTACCATGAATCAAATTGACTCAACATTTGGGTTTTGTTTTTAGTGCTGTGTTTTCTGTCATATTATCTTCTGCAGTAAAGGCCTAAGGATTAAGTAGAGTGGCAGAGTGGGAAACAATCATTGCAATTGTACTTTATCTTAGGAAACAATTATCCTGTGTGTCTGCTTAATATTACATGCTTATTAGGATGATCTTCATTAAACTCTTTAATGTAGATTCTGTAAACATTGTGAGGCCTTTAGCCCAAAGAGAGTTTAGCAAAAAGTACCTTAGTGTCTTAGTTGGGTCTGAATTTTAATTCTATTTGAATCTTCATTTGGAGTAATAATTTTCACTTCATTAATGTAAGATAAATTATCAGGGAGTGTTTTGATCCTCAAATCATTTATTAAAGTCTGCTTAGTTTTCCTTATAGATTATCAACAAAATGTTTCCAAGTTAAGATTTATGTATTAATTTATTAATGAAACAAACAAAATGTTTTCATGAGTTGTATTTAAATCATTCTTGTTATATTATATCCATGTCCTTCCAAAGCTTTAAGTTTATCATTGTGAAACAAAATTGCTCCTTCAAAAACAATTTAGCATAAGATTTTATATACACATATGCACACACATTCAAAACGACAATTTAGAAAAATGAATACAAAAGAGTCATTGTGAAAGTTTTAAGTATGCTACAAATTTACATCTATGAGCTTATAATCATTTGATTGCTTTGATTTATAAGAAATTGTTCTTAGGTAGCTTAGTTCAGAGTAGTTGAGAAGGGGTTTCAAAATTAGGCATTTGGCTAGTACTAGTTATGATTCATTCTTATTACAGTTTTTCCATGTTTTGTTGTAACTCTTACAAGTTAACTTTTTTACAGTATTAGTGTATGAATTCATTGAGGAGGTACAAAGTACTCTTCATAGTTACATAATCAATGTCTAGCATATGTGTAGCACAATTACACATTCAATGAATGCTCCTACATAGTAATTGGATGAAGGAAGGGAAATTAAAAGGACTGAATTAGGAGAGGAAAACTTTCTAATAAAGATGCACTTTGTATGCAAAGCTAACTAGGCATAACACCTGTCAGTTTTTATTTACTCTGAGAACATTTGTAAAATTGATCACAAAATAAATTGTAAAATGTTTTGATTATTACCAAAGTGTTTTACATAGAAAGCACTGTTGATATTGCGGCAAAATTGAGCAATTACCATTTCGAATGATAAAGGTATGACATCTCACTATTAGCAGCATTTGCTACTACACTAAATATTGTGCTTTGATTAAGATGCTAGCTGATAAATACACATACAATCTTGATAAATGACCATTTTAATCGTAATAACACTGACAAATCAGAAAATATGCTTTTTCATTTAAAATTTTTTTCTCACTTATACATAAGAGTTAAGCACACATTGTTAAACACACATTGTTGTTAAGTATTATTGAGTCTAATGCAACTCATAGTGACTCTGTGTAAGGTTTCTAAGTGCGACCAGTCCAGTTCTTAGCCTACAGTTCCATACAGGACTCCAAGCACACATTAGTTAGAGATTATTATTTATCAATTTGTTTTATTATGTAAATTATTGATTTGTTTTTATTATTACATAGCCCATAACACATCATTTTAAAATGGTAAATCTGGCAACCTGAATACTGAATTTTGGTTCTTTTTGTGTGTAAATGGATAACAGCAGGTTAATTATCCTCCTAAATACTGCAAGTATTTTGAGAAAGCAGAAATGGTATTATTAACAAACATTTATATAGCACATAAACATTTGAGGTAGCACATAGACTAGAATTATGAAAGCTGCCTTTCCAATATCTCGGATTTGTTGTTCTAAATTCAAACTTATTCAGAGTTATGCAGTTGCATATACCTTGTGTATAAAGTTCAAATGAATTTCAGTCTACGCTATTAAGTAAACTAACTTTTCTCTCTCAATAACTCCTTATAAGTCTTAGGGAAATTGTCTTGGTTCAAGTAAAAGCTTTATGAGTTTTAGTCATTTTGTGATCTCTCCCATAAGTTTTACTCCATCACCTCTACTATATTATCAGATATGGCATCCTAGATATGAAATAAATTCAGAGTTCAAAAGATTTGATGAGATGAGAAATCTATTGACAATAAAATTAGTTTGATTTAATGTGCAGCAATGATATTTTCAAGTTTTACAGCAAACCATTGGAAAGGCAAAGTAATTTCTTTTTTCAAAAATTTGTTTTAAGTCAAGTCTCATCACTCTTCAAAGCTGTTTTGCTAAACTTTAAAGGTTTATGTGAAGGATTTCTGGTGCAACGCTGTGGATCAGCACTGGACTACAAACAACAAGGTCATCAGTTCAAACCCACCAACTGCTCCTCAAAAACTCTGTACACGGTCACTATGAGTCAGAACTGACTCCATGGCACTTAACAACAACAACATAGTAATGAGAAAAGTATGGTAGAATTTGAATGGTCAAGATACATAGTGAAATTGAAATTCTGCTTAAAAAATAATATAATGTAGATATCTCACAACTGAAAATGGAAACCTTTCAGACTAAATGTTTCTAAAAGGCATTATGCAAACATGCTTTATAACAGTAGGCTATATTTGATCCATGGATTATGAAAGTCATGTCTGATACTTAATACATTTTTATATTTTGCAAGTGAATCACAGGTGAGCACTAAGCATGAAATAATTAATTATTCTGTATATTTAAGGTACTGAAAGAGACTGTGATTGCATACTGTCAAGTTGGTTAAAATTCATACAGATACCGTATATGGTTTCGGAGAGTGTAAATCTTTATGGGAGCATACAACTTCATCTTTCTTCCATTGTGTGACTAATAGATTCAAACTGCTGACTTTGCAGTTAGTTAACAGGCCAACTCCTAACCCACTATATTACCAGGACTCCATAGATACTAAAGAGAGACTCTTTAATAAGCTAGTGATGGTCAGGAAGACTTTTTGGAAGAAATAATTATCTTAGTTTACCTTGATATATTGGTACTGAGCAAAAGAACCAGAGATGGAATAGTGTCATGAAGGAAATTTTGATATAATAAGTGTTTGAT
>NW_006408526.1:4180043-4183175 GCF_000296735.1 Chrysochloris asiatica
GCTGTGCTCTTTGATCTTCATCAGTAAATATTTTAAGTCCTCTTCACTTTCAGCAAGCAAGGTTGTACCATCTGCATATCTCAGGTTGTTAATGAGTCTTTCTCCAATCCTGCTGCCACGTTTTTCTGCCTATAACCCAGCTTCTCAGATTGTTTGCTCAGCATACAGGTTGAATAAGTATGGTGAAAGAATACAACCCTGTCATACACCTTTCTTAATTTTAAAACATTCAGTGTTCCCATATCCTGTTTGAACAACTGTCTCTTGGTCCATGTACAGATTCCTCATGAGCACAATTAAGTGTTCAGGAATACTCATACTTTGCAATGTTGTTCATAGCTTGTCATGATCCACACAATCAAAACCCTTTGCATAGTCAATAAAGCACAGGCAAAAGTCTTTCTGATATTCTCTGCTTTCAGCCAAGATCCATCAGACATCAGCAATGATATTCTCGTACCATGGCCTCTTCTGAATCCAGCTTGAACCTTTGGAAATTCTCTGTCAATGTATGCTTGTAGCAATTTCTGTATTACCTTTAGTAGAACTTCACTCACATGGGATATCAAAGATATTGTCCGATGATTTCTGCATTCCATTGAGTCACCTCTCTTTGGAATGAGCTCAAATATGGATCTTTTCCAATCAGTCATCCAGATAGTTGTCTTCCAAATTAGCTTCCAGAATCACAGCAATTCACAAGCCACCACAGTACAACAAATTGACAGACGTGTGGTGGATATACATGTATGTTATTGTTAAGTGCTGTCGAGTCAATTCCGACCCATAGCGACCC
Source organism: Chrysochloris asiatica (assembly GCF_000296735.1). Taxonomy (NCBI): domain Eukaryota; kingdom Metazoa; phylum Chordata; class Mammalia; order Afrosoricida; family Chrysochloridae; genus Chrysochloris; species Chrysochloris asiatica. The sequence continues at coordinate 4,180,840 of NW_006408526.1, forward strand.
TGTATGGTGTTTCCAAGGAACAGCTGGTGAGCTTGAACCACCGACCTTTTAGTTCAAACGACTTTGCAGTCTGATGCATTAGCCCACAGTGCCACAACAGAATTCTCTCTCTCTCTCTCTCTGTCTCTCTCTCATTGCTGTTTTATATTGTTGTTGTTAAGTGCTGTCAAGTCAGTTATAACTCATAGTGATCTTGTACAGGGTTTCTGAGGAGAAGTTGGTGGATTTGAACTGCCAACCTTATGGTTAGCTGTCAAGTGCTTATCCTATAGTGCCACACCAGGATTCCAATATAAGCTTAAATATATAAAGTTTACAAACATTGTAGGATCAGCACTAGACTGTGAACCACAAAGTTAGAAGTTCAAACTCACCATGTGCGCCTTGGAAACCCTATACAGGGTCATTATGGGTTGGAATCGACTTGACAGCACATACCAACAACGCATATATACACACACAAACATGAGAGTAAATAAAAAAAGTATTACTACTAGGGTTCTTCTAGTCCATGCATATATGAGTTTATTCCAAGCAAAACATGTTTAAACATGTCTTCAATCAGTGGCTGCAAATAGTTCTCTCAGTAATGCACGTATCTCAGTCTCCATTTGTTATTGCTGTTGTGAAGTGGGTGGTTTCAAACAAAAAGGTCCAACAAAACAGTAACTTCCAAGGAGATCTGCTGCATCAGTTCAATTCAAGTTAGCACTCAGGACAGACGATTATGGTGACAGTTTTCTGGGATCCCCAAGCGGTAATCTTGATAGGTGTTCTAGAAGGACACCAGAAAATTGTGGGGTTTGTTATGAAGAGGGATCATGGTGACACCCTAGGATATAGACTGAATTGTAAATTTCAAGGTCTGCTGTTGAAGCCCACCAGCCACTCCTTAGGGTAGCAATGAAGTTTCTGTTCCTGCAAAGATTTAAAGCCTTTTAAAACTTATGCTATGAATCAGAACCTACTCCATCATTTAAACAGCAATTATGAAGAACTTTTACGAAAGTTGAAAATTGGATAGATGAAAAAAGTTCAGGAAAGTTGTGGCAAAGGTATTTTTCTTTCTTGCATCACAACAATGTACTTGCTTACTCTTTGATGGCAGGAAGGGCAATCTTATAAGAACTTCATTAGGAAGCCTTTCCCCATCCTCACCACAGCCATCATCTTGCCTCTTCAGGTTCTGTTTAGTTTCCAAAATTCAAGCAACAATTTAAAGGAACACTTGCCCATATATATGTATTGTATATATATGTATAAGGTGTGGTGCTGTAGAATAAGCACTGGACTGGAAGTGCTATTTGAACTGGAAGGTCTACAGTTCAAACTCAACAACTATACAATGGAAAGCCTATACAGGGTCACTACGAGTGTGAACTGACTAAATGGCACTTAAACATAATTAGTATATTGTTAAGGAGTCCTAGTGCAGCTCTGTGGGTTAATATGCAGGACCACAAAGTCAGTTTGAACTGCAAGGTCAGTGGTTAAGGCTTACCAGCCAGTCTTCAGACATGCTATACAGGGTCGCTATGGGTTGGAACCAACTCAATGACACTTATCAACACCAAATATATACTCACACATACACACAAGCAGGCTTAAAAACGTTTATCAAAAAATGGAATTAAAAGGTAATTCAACTTTTCCATGCACTTCCCCTTAGGTTTGTTTGTATGCATATATTTATATGTACACACATATTAAAGGAACTCTGGTAGCATAGTGGTTACGAATCTGGCTGCAGACTTCAAGGTCAGCAGTTTGAAACTACCAAATTTTCCACAGGAGAAAGAGGAGGCATTCTGCTCCCGTAAAAATTTACAGCCTCAGAAACCCTGTACAGGGTAGCTATGAGTCAGAACCGACTCCACGGCACATCACCACCAAACTCAACCCCCCCCCACACAAAATATATATATTGGATTTGTATATTTATATAGATTTTTTTGATATGAAAATCACAATATTCAGTATTTGTTTCTATTAATGCTGTGTAACTGACTATGGTATTAAAGCAAATAGAAAAAAATGAGGAGGTACAAGAGCTGAAAAGAAAATTGCAAAGATCAGCTTGAGAAGGTAAAGCCAAATATTATAACAAAATGTGCAAAGATCTGGAGTCAGAAAAACAAAAACAAAATCATGCTCAGCATTTTGTAAGCTGGGAGAACAGAAGAAAAAAAATTCAAGCTTCAACTTTCATTATTGAAGGATTCTCTGGGCAAATTATTGAATGATGCAGTAAGCATCAAGAGAAGATGGAAGGAGTACACAGAATCACTGTACCAAAAGGAAATGGTTCATGTTCAACCATTTCAAGAGGTAGCATA
>NW_006408526.1:4184513-4205071 GCF_000296735.1 Chrysochloris asiatica
TGTTAGGAGGGGCCAGTCACTGGGAAGGATACCATGAATGGTAAGGTAGAGGGTCAGAGAAAAAGAGGAAGACCCCCAGTGAGATGGATTGGCGAAGTGACAACATCAATGGGCTCAAGCATGGCAACAATAGTGAGGTTGGCCCAGGATCGAGCAGTGTTTCTCTCTGCTGTGCATAGGGTTGCCATCAGTTGGTACTGACTTGATCTCACCTAACAACAACAACATAATTTATAATTGAGATTCTTGCAGAGAAAAAGGAATAATTCTTGTACAGACTAATAAATGCTAAGGAGATCATTTTAATTCACGTTCATGTCCCAAATAAGGATACCAGAGAATATATTCATGCTTTTGATTGTTTCACCATTTTCAAATAAATTATTATTATCCTCTTAGACTAATTTTGTCTCTAATTGGAAATTAGATTATATTAAACATGTTTCCACAGATTATGTTGTTATTGTTTTTGTTAAGTGCCATTGAGTCAGTTCTGACCCATAACAACCCTGTATAGGGTTTCCAAGGAGCAGCTGGTGAGCCTGAACCACCAACCATGTGATTCAAACTGCCTTTTGCAGTCCATTGCATTTAACCCACAGCACACTGAGATTGAAAGCAGTTATCTTGCATTTTTAATTAGAAGAATATTGGTTATATTCTTCACATTATATCATTATTCTTATTATCTCTGCCCAAATTATTTAGCAACAATTGATTGAGAATGACTGTTCCCTAAATATCTGTGGTTTATAGTTAACAACTTTCAGTTTGATTTCATATGTATAGTTATTTTAAAGAGGTTGATGCTCAAAGAAAACATTCTTTACTACTTGAACTAAATTGTTGTTTGGTTTAAAGATGAGGCCAGGAGATAGTTTTGGTTAAAGTTTAAATATTATATCAAAGCTACAGATTTTAGGGTTCTTTCAGTCTCAGTGAGTCAAGGAAGTCTAGATTCCATCAACATTAGAAAGTATGCCCTGCACTTCCCCTCCACACCTCTGCTTCTTTTGATCAGGATATATCTATTGATTCCATGATCAAAACATTTAGTCATGTTTTCTGGGCACCATCCATCTAGTTCTTTGGATCTCCTGGAAAATGAAGAACTAGTTCATGAAAGCAATTACAGCTGCAATCCATTTCCTGATTGTATTCTTGGTTTTCCTTCTTCATTGTTTAGATAAATAGAGACCAATTGTACCTTGTATAGTCACTGGCAAGATTTTCAGATCCCAGACACTACTCAATGAAATGGCAGATTTAACAGAAACTCTCAGAACAATATTAAGACAAGTAAGTGAACTATCTCACATAACCACGACCCTAACTCTTCAAACCAAGAAAAATAATGCCATGGGTTGTTTGTACCTAAGTAATATTAGCAGTCATTTTTGCTGTTCTTATTATTCTAATTCTTGTCATGAAATGCAAATTCTTACACAAGTTACCTAAATAAAATGAAGAATCAAAGATTATCCTGCTTAGAGCAGATGTAAAGTTTGGAATTAAATTAGGATATATTCCAATAGATGTAGAAGTTTCAAGTTGCTGCTGTGAAAACTGCAAATGGCTTATGTTAATAAAATTATTTTTGTTTGTAAAAACCTTTCCATAAAATCAGGGAAAGTGAAAAACATATTTATATTTTAAATTGCACATTTAATATAACTGTTTTATGTTATACTAATTTACTTAAGATAGTGGCTAGAACAATATTGAAACTTATACCTCTTTTTCAACTAAGGAGATGTGCTAGCTAAAATGCAAATAGAGATCAAATATGTACCTTTACTATAAGATTTTCCTAGGGCTCATAAACAGAAAATACAGAAAACAGGTGTCAGAGCTCCACATGACTTGTTGGAAACTGAAGACAGAATGGTATCCGACTGCTTATAAAATGATAGGGTCAAGTTTAATCTTCACATAATGATTGGCTGGGGCTGGATACTGCACATGCAACTTAGGTAGGAGGCTAGTGAAACTGTATGAACTGATGTTTACTTCCCTGACTAAGGTTATAGCTGAGAAGAAAACCTGTGTGGCTTAGGGTAGAAACATGGTTATTTGTAAGAGATTGGGGTATGAGTTGTTTTGCATATGGTTAAAAGCCCCAAATCATATATTTTTGATTGAATGAAAAGTAGAACTGATTCCCTGCTGTAAACTTGAACTACAATGATTCTTGAAATAATCTCACAGGGATGGCAATTGTTTAAGAAAAATATCTAGAAAAAAAAGAAAGAAAGAAAAAAACAACTACAAGGCATGCAAGTAAATGAAATATAGTTAACACAACTAGCAATAAAACAAACAAACAAAAACCCTCCTAATACCAAATATAACTATTGCTGTTGTTGAGTGTCGTCTTAGTTGATTTGGCCTCATCGTGACTCCATGTAACAGAGTAGAACGGGCCTTCAAGATTCCTGAGACTGCAGTCATCGTGGGAGCACATTACCAAGTCTTTCTCTGATAAACTGCTGGGTTGGTTCAAACTATTATCCTTTGGTTAGCACTCAAACACTTAGCCTGTGTTCACCAAGGTGACATACCTATTTAGATACATTTTATAGGAACTCTAGTAGCATAGTGGTTACGAATGGGGCTGCTAATCTCAAAGTCAGCAGTTCAAAACTACCAACTGTTCTGTGGAAGAAATATGACGCTTTCGCTCAAACCTACCAATTACTCCTCAGAAACCCTATATAGTATTGCTTTGAGTCAGAACTGACTCGAAGGCATTTAACAACAACAATTATTTCATACATATATTTCATATATATATATTTTATAAATGGATTCCTGGTGTGGCGCTGTGGGTTGATGTGCCAGACTGCAAAGCCGTGTGAACTGTAAGGCCTGCAGTTCAAGTTCACCAGCTGCTCCTCAGAAACTTTATACTGGGTTGCTGATGGGTTGGAGCCAACTCAATGTCATTTAACAACAACAAATTTTAAAAATGTCAGGCTTTCAGTATATATTTGTTTTAAAACATGTTTAAAAATGTCTCCATGATCAGTGGGTGACTGCAGACAAATTCTATTAGTAATGCATGTGCCTTAAAAAAAAATGTCCCATGAAAAAAATAATGGCTTCTGAGGGGATCTGTTGGGCTAGTAAATTCAAGGCTAAGTGATCAGCTAAAAAAGTAAGAAAGTTATGGTGACAGCTTCTTGGGATTCCCAAGGGTTAATTCTGGTAGATTTTCTTGAAGATCATAGTATAATCACTAAAACTTATCATAGGAAATTTTTTTAAGCAAATTGAAACTGAACTGGTAAAAAGTAAGTCAGTAATGTCATGCTGAATATTTTTTTCTAATCACAATATACCATTCATTCTTATAGGTTAGCGAGGTTTGCTTATGAAGATTTTTAGTTGGAAACCTTATTCCATCCATCCTACAGCCATGATCTTGCCCCTTCAAACTTCTTTTTTTTTTTGGTTCCCAAATTCAAGTAACATTTAAAAGGAATGTGATATAAATAAAATATTGACTCTTTAGGGGAAGAATTTGCAAAATGGAAATATCACCTTCATAAGTAGGTTATGAAGTAGGTTTTGATAACTGGACTGCTAATTAAATCATCCATTATCTAGAACCCACAAGCTGCTTACCAATAGAAAAATGGGCCAGTTTGCTCCCATAAAGATTGCTGTTTTTGTTAGATGCATTCAAGTCCATTCCACATCATGGTGATCTCATGCACAACAGAACAAATCACTGCTCAGTTCTGGGCCACCTACACAACTGTTGCTAAATTGAGCTCATTGTGACAGCCACCGTGTCGGTCCATTTCCGTGAGGGTATTCCTCTTTTTCACTGACTCTTTTCCAAGCTTAATGCCCTTTTCCAGGGACTGATAATATGTCCAAAGTACATAAGATAAAGTCTTATGATCCTGACTTTTAAGGAGCGTTCTGTCTGCACTTCTTCCAAGACAGATTTGTTAGCAGTTCTGGTACTCCATGATACATTCATCATTTTCTCCCCATACCATAATTGAAAGGCATAGTTTCTTCTTACCTGTTCCTTACTCACTGACTGGTTTGTATGTGCATGTATGCTATCTGTTGTTGTTGTTGTTCTGTGCTGTTAAGTTGACTCCAACTGTAAACCACCCAATGCAGGACAAAAGGAAATACTACCAGGTCTTTTACCATCTTCACAGTTGTTCTGTTTGAACCCATTCTCTATGGGCGCCACTGTATCAGTTCATCTCATTGGGTGCCTTCCTCTTCACTGACTCTCAAGAGTTTTTTCTCATTATGATTCATGCCCCACCAACAAATGAAAGTCCTGAAAGTTTTGCTCCATTCTTGTCATTAAGGTCAACTCTTCATTAAGGAGGTAGCTATTTCCCAGTCTATTTTGAGTGCTTCCCAACCTGAGAGGCTCATCTGGCACTCTATCAGACAATGTTCCAAGCTGTTCATAAGGTTTAGTGGCTAATCCATTAAAAGTGGATTGCCTATTCCTTCTTCAGGATCGGGCAGTGTTTTGTTCTGCTGTGCATAAGGTCGTTATAAGTCAGCACTGACTTAATGGCACCTAACAACAACAACAACAATCTGGAAGCTATCTTGAAATCTGTCCACCATGGGTGATATTACTGGTATTTGAAACACTTGTGGCATAGCTTCCAGCATCACAGCAACACACAAGCCACCACAGTACAGCAAACTGACAGATGAGTGCAAATATAACACATTGTTGTAATTAGGTGCCATCCAGTTAGTACCGACTCATAGCGACCTTATACACAGCAAAATGAAACACTGCCCATCCTGGGCCAGCCTCACTGCTGTTGCCACACTTGAGTCCATCAATGCTGCCACTTGGCCAATCCATCTTGCTAGGGGTCTTCCTCTTTTTCTCTGATCCTCCACCTTACCAAACATGATATCCTTCTCCAGGGACTGGTCACTCCCGACAATATGTCTGAAGTATGAGAGACGAAGTTTGGCCATCTTGGCCTCCAAGGAGCACTCTGGCTGCACTTCTTCCAACACAGATCTGTTGGTTCTTTGGGCAGCCCATGGCACTTTCAATATTCTCCTCCAACACCATAACTCAAAAGCATCAATTTTTCTATGGTCTTCCTTATTCACTGTCCAGCTTTTGCATGCATATGAGTTTATTGAACATACCATGGTGTGGAGACCTATAATAAAAATACAGAGGGTTGTGTATAGAAATATATGTAGATATTTGGATGTTGACTGGCTGTTAAACATATCTATAATGCCCTGAAGGCCACTTAAGGAGGTCTAGAAACCATAACATATTAGTAGCAGCAAACACACCTAATGCCTAAATCTAGTTTTATCATATCATTCTTTAATAAAATGAGGCAGGGATTTCTGGATAAAGAGTTGATTCCAGGATCTGGCAAGGAAATCTAAAAGATGAGCAAGAGGATCCTGGAACATCTCTGAGATTCAATAAGGAAGAATGTGCCTTAAAAAAATAAGTGCACACTGATGGCCTTCTGTCAAAGGGGAGTAGGGCCCAACTGAAAGTGCTCTGAATGGACAAAGCTGGAACATTAAGGCAGCAAAATAAGTAGTATTCAATTCTAGCATAAAACGTAAAATAAGTGTCAATGAATCCAGCAGTAGAAATAACTGATGGATGAATAAATGAGAAAGCACAAATCTCCCAACAAAGAACTCCAAATACTATATATATATATATATTGTTCTGGTGTGGCGATGCGGGTTAATGCGCTGGACTGTAGTCAGTTTGAATCACAAGACAGATGGTTCAAGCTCTTCAACAGCTACTCGGAAACCCCATACAGTGTTGCCATGGGTCAGAACCGACTCGACAGCACTTAACAACAACAACATATATGTATATATAATCCTGGTGTGGCCTTGGACCTCAAGGTCATATGAATTTCAAGGTTGGCATTTCAAATCAAATTTCCTTGGAAACTTTCAAATATAGCTTTCCTTGGAAAGCTATACAGAGTCGCTATGAGCCAGAACTAACACAATGGCACTAAATGACAACAATATATGTAATATAAATATATACTCTGCTATCAAGCAGGGGACACAGTCACTAACTGTGGACTGTGCACAGACTTCCTTTTAAATAGTACAACATGGAAAGGATATCTACCGGGGGTAACCATAAAATATTCACATTTTATTTATTTATTTATTTATTTGGTAAATTTTAAACCATTCTAAAAGCTTTCATTTTTGAAATAATGCAATTATAAATTACACATGTACATGAAAATAATCTAAAAGCATCTATTTCATGAAATTATGCTTGTTTTTGCATTATCGAGTATTCCCTTGTTAGCATTGAGAATGAATATCATTTACATTCAGAAAGAAGACACTATATATACTCTGAAAGGTAAATGTCCAAATCAAAATGTGAATATGGAATAAAGTTGTAGGTGTATATGCACATATGCGTACAACCATGCTTCTTATAGAAAATTTAAAATAACATTGATGATGTATATATATGATTACATATTTATATATCATGTATAAGTGTATTTCTGTATTTATATGCATATTTATACACATAATTTCACACTTGCATTACAAGCATACCTAACAGACATTTAGGTTCCATTCCAGACTGCCACAATAAAACAAATATTGTAATAAAGTGAGTCACTTTATTACAAATATAACAAAAACAAATTTTTGGTTTTTTTGGTACAAACAAAACAAAAACAAATTTTTGTTTTCCTAGTGCATATAAGGAGTCCTGGTGTGGTGCTGTGGGTTAATGCACCAGACTGCAAAGCCATTTGAACTGCAAGGTTGGTGGTTCAAGCTCACCAGCTGCTCCTTGGAAAACCTATACAGGGTCACTATGGGTTGAAATCGACTCGACGGCACTTGACAACCACAGTGCATATAAATGTGATATTTGCACTATACTGTTGTTGTTGTTGTCAGTTGCCTTTGAGTCCATTTCCACTTATAGCAACACTGTATAGGGTTCCAAGGAGTGGCTGGTGAATTTGAACAGCAGACCTTGCAGTTCAAACCAACCTTGCAATCAAGTGCATTATCCCACAGCGCCACAACAGGACTCCTTACATACTGCAGCCTATCAATTGTGCAACAGCATTACGATAAAGTTTGAAATATTGTGATAATTTCCAAAATGTTACACAGAAACATGAAGTGAGCACATACTATTGTGCTGATAGACATACTCCTCTTGTTGTCGCAAACCACCACAAATTTATTTTAAAAAAATAAATCTTGGTGAAGTGTAATAAAATGAGATATGCCTCCATTTAGTAGATCCATGGGCATCTTATTAATCTTTTTATTCATACTCTACAACCTGGAAATAATTACTTGAAAAATTATTTATTTTGTTGTTGAGGATATACATAGCTAAACATATAACAATTCAAAGACATTGACTATATTCTTCAAGTTGTGCAACCATTCTCATCCTTCTTTATTTAAGTTGTTCATGGATACTTACTTTTAAGACTATATAGAGGAGGAGGAAAATAGAAAATATTATTTAAGAATAATTATATAGATAAAAAAGAAATTTATAAATGAATTTTTATACTTTATCTAATATACAAACAATAAACTATTTAAACTAGTATTCCTAGTTTAATAATTAAGTCATTTTATTTATTGCACTTCACTGTATTATCCATTTTCATGGTAATTATACCTGTAAATCAATAAAGTTTTGTTTTGAAAAACCTTGGCGTTTCCCACTCATCCAGAGGTGTCTTTAAATACAGGTCTGGTGAGCTGCTTCTGAAAGGTCAGAGCCTGGAAAATCATATGAAACAGTTTTACTCTGCACATGAGTTGAATCCATTTGATGGAAACTAGTAACAAAAACATTTAAATATGCTATTTCTACTTTATTTAGCACTCACTATGTTTTAAGAGTCATTGAATCATTAAAGCCAGCATTTTATTAACAATGAAGAACTAGAAGCAATATTTTTATAAGATTAGAGACATTCCAGTCTTATCAAAATAGTTTTGTTTTTACAATTTTGTCACTGTAAAGTAATTTGAAACAAATGCTCTGTAAGTTTCTAAGGAACTATTCTAGTGTTACATATAAAATGAGAAATTTCTTGAATACTTTCAATTTCTAGATAAAAAAAAAAAACTATAATCTAATCAAAGGACATTTGCAATTTCTGAAAAAGGGAAATCTATTGTGAACAGACAGGATATTCATTTTATACCTTAATTTCAATAGCTGAAATTGTTTCTGTGTTAGAAATCAGAAGTTATATCTTTCAATTGCAAGTTTAATATTTTTATTCATACAGCTAATGCCCCAGTTTACCGAATAGCTACAGAGTTAAAAAACAAAAACAAAAAAAACTAACATGTTGTAAATATTCAGTGTGCTAGATCACATTAAAATATCAAAGGTTAGTTGTTGTTGCTGTTGTTAAGTGCCATTCAGTTGGTTCAGACCTATAGCGACCCTATATAGGATTTCCAAGGAATGGCTGTGAGTTTGAACCACTGGCCCTGAGGTTCAAACAGAACTTAACATCAAATGCTTACCCTACAGCACCACACTATTTATCAAACATTTCATTTTTTGCAACTTCGAATTTCCCTAGATTCATACATGGTTCGTGCATTCCATGTTCCTGTTATTAATGGATGTTTACAGCTGTTTCTCCTCATTTTGAGTTGTGTCCCATCAGCAAATGAAGATCCTCAAAACTTGATTCCATTCCTGTCATCACAGTCAACTCTACCTTGAAGAAGGAGCTCTTCCCCAGTTATATTTTGAGTTCCTGCCAACCACAGAGCCTCATTTTCTGGCACTATTTCTGACAATATTCCAGGGTTCTTCATCATGTTTCAATATTCCATATTCTGGTGCTGGCAGTGCTCCACTGCTATTCATAAAGTTTTCAGTAACTAAATATTCAGAAATAGTCTGTCTCTTCTTCTGTTTTAGTCTGTAGCTCAGCTGAAACATGTCTACCATGGGTAATCCTGCTGGTATTTAAAATACTGGTGGCATAACTTTCAGAATCATAGCAACACGCAAGCTAGCAAATTGCTAGACAAAGGGTGGGAATTAATTTTTAAATTTATATATCATTCAAGAAGTCCTGGTGTAGTGCTGTGTGTTAATGCACTGGACTGCAAAGTCAGCAGTTCAAGCTTACCAGCTACTCCTTGGAAACCATACACAGAATTGCTGTGGGTTGCAACAAACTTAACTATATTTAACAACAACAGACAGCATATTATTTAAAAGGAACCCTGTGACATAGTGGGTTATGTGTTGGGCTGCTAAATGCAAAATTATCTGTTTGAATTGACCAGCTGCTCCGTGGGGGAAAAATGAGGCTTTATAGCCTTGGAAACCCTATACAAGGATATTATGAGTTGGGAACGACTTCACTGCAAGCAACAGCTGCATGTATTATTCAGAGAAACCCTGGTAATGCTGGAGAATAAGCACTGAACTGCTAAAAGCAAGGTGGGTGGTTCAAATCCATCAGTCACTCCACAGGAGGAAGCTGATGCTTTCTACTTCCGGAACGATTTACAGCAATTGAAACCCTTTACAAGGTTGTTATGAGTCAAAATCGATTTGAAAACAGTGGGTAATATATTATTCAATATGTAAAATGTTTATAAGTTTGGAGTATAGCAGGTGTTCATCTCTTCTGGGAGAGGCAGCCATACTGTTTATCTCTACATGGGCAAACAAGCTCTCATAAACAGAATATGCTTATCAACACTGAGGCCAACATGTTTACTATTTTAGTGAGAGTTGGAGGAAAAAACATTTTTCAACTCTCCGAGAAACACATGTCCATAAGTAGTTTAAGAAAAGCTTATTTACAAACATAGGGCATTTGGGCTAGAACTTGTTGGCAATTGCAAACACATTAAATACCTGTACTAATTATAGAAGATGAGGCATCCTTTACAAAAGATTATTTAAGAGCACAGCCTTCAATATGGATTAAATCTCAATGTAAAGAAAACAAAAATCCTCACCACTGAACCAATAAACAACATTCTTATCAACAGAGAAAAGATTGAAGTTGTCAAGGACTTCATTCTTCTTGGATCAATTATCAACACTCACAGAAGTAGCAGTCAAGAAATCAAGCAATGTATTGCATTAGACAAATCTGCTGCACAAGAACTTTTTAACGTGTTGCGAGCAAAGATGTCAGCTTGAGTACTAAGGGGCACCTTATCCAAGCCATGGTATTTTCAATAACCTCATATGCATGTGAAAGCTGGACAGTGAGTAAAGAAGACCATAGAAGAATTGATGCCTTTGAGTTATGGTGCTCGAGGAGAATATTGAAAGTGCCATGGTCTGCCAAAAGAACCAATAGATCCATTTTGGAAGAAGTGCAGCCAGAGTGCTCCGTAGAGGCCAAGATGGCCAAACTTCGTATCTCATACTTTGGACATATTGTCAGGTGGAACCAGTCACTGGAGAAGGATATCATGTTTGGTAAGATGGAGGGTCAGAGAAAAAGAGGAAGACCCCAACGAGATGGATTGGCCAAGTGGCAGCATTGATTGATTCAAGTGTGGCAACAATAGTGAGGTTGGCCCAGGATCAGGCAGTGTTTCATTCTGCTGTGCATAAGTTCGCTATGGGTTGGTACCGACTCAATAGCAGATAACAACAACAACAACAATGAACCCTTAAAGTCTTTAACATTTGTGAATTATTGTATTTTCCATTCAAATGTTGCTAGGTGCTTTGCTTTTGAAGCAGTTCTAATTCATAGCACCCCAATGTACAACAGAAGGAAATACTGCATGATCCAGTGGTATCCTCACACTTGTTGCTATATTTGAGTCCATTATTTCTGCCACTGAGTCTATCCATCTTGTTAGAGATCTTCTTGTTCTTCACAGACCCTCAACTTTTCCAAGCATGATATCCTTCTTAAAGGACTGGTCCCTCAAGACAGTTGTACAAAATACCAGAGACGAAGTCTCAACATGCTTGCTTTTAAGGTGCATTTTGGCTATGCTTCTTCCAAAACAGATTTGTTCTTCTGGCAGTTAATGGCACTTCTAGTATTCTTTGCCAACACCATAATTCAAATGCATTGATTCTTCTTGGGTCTTCCTTACTCATTGTTCAACTTTCATCTGCATATTTTGTTGTTCAGGCAATGGAAAATACCATGGCTTGGTTCAGGCTCACCAAAAAACTGATACCTTTGTTCTTTAACAGTTTAAAGAGATCATTTAAAGCAGATTTTCCTAAAGCAATACATTGTTTGATTTCTCGACTGCTGCTTCTAGTTTGTCTTTGTATGTCTTAGTCACTTGTCCATCATGAGTGACCCTGATGGTATTTAAAATATTGGTTGCTTTGCTTCCAACATCACAGTGATACACCACAGTACAACAAAATGGACAGATGAGTGGTGGCTGTATAACAATAGATATTTATAATTTTGTCAGGTATTATTACTAATTCATTAACTAACTTCTATTGAATGTGCTGAGGGTAAATGATTTTCAACCTGGAAGTATCTAACTAGCTGAAAGTTGCTTAAGAATAAGGGTAAAACAACTACATGTTCAAACACAGACATACTGAGAATATTAATCATGTCTCATTGTTTAAAGAAATACCTAGAAAACAAAAACAAGGGGATGTACTACAACAAAAAATAGAATTGAACCCATGAGGAAAGACTGGGGAATAATGAGTTAGGGTGTGCAAAGAAGCTGATAAACATGTCAGTAATTCAATATAATGTTTGCTTATGATTATTACTGATGATAATTTAATTATCAATTGATGATTACATTTGTTGTTGTTAAGTGCCATCGAGTTGGTGCAGACCCATAACGAGCTAGTATAGGGTTTCCAAGGAGCAGCTGGTGAGCTTGAACTGCCGTCCTTGCAGTTCAAACGGCTTTGCAGTCAGGAGCATTAACCCACAGTGCCACGATTACATAGTGCTGAGAAAATACAAATTCAAACAAAAAATAAAAATAAAAATACTTTGATTTTTTTTTTCTCTTGAAACTTTTTTTACATTTACTATATGGTCGTTGTTGTAAAGTGCTGTTATATCAGTTCTGACTCTTTATTGCTGTTATTAAATGCCCTTGGATCATTCAGCCTCAGTCACCCTATATACAGCACAATGAAGCACCGTGAAGTACAATGAAACATTGCCTCACAATAGCTGTTATGCTTGAGCCCATAGTTGTGCTAATTTATCTCACTGGGGGGGAGGGGACTTCCACTTTTTCACTGACCTTCTGCTTTACCAAGCATGATGTCTTTCTCCAGGAACTGGTCCTTTTTGATAGTATGCCTGGAGTATGAGAGATGAAGAATCACAATCTTGACTTCTAAGGCACATTTTGACTACATTTCTTCTTAACAGATTTACTTTTTCTTCTTGCAGTCCATGTTACTTTCAATATTATTCTCCAATACCATAGTGCAAATGCATCTCCTAGGGTCTTCCTTACTCAAAGTCAAGCTTTCACATATATCTAAGGCTATTGAAAATACCATGACTTGCATCAGAAGCACTTTAGTCTTCTGATACCTTTGAACTCGAACACTTTAAAGAGGTTTTGTGCAGCAGATTTGCCTAATGTAATAATCATTTGATTTCTTGGCTGCTTCTTTCATAAGTGTTGATAGTGAACCCAAGCAAAATTAAATATTTGACAACTTCAATCTTTTCTCTATTTAACATTTTGTTTATTGTTCACATAATGAAGATTTTATTTTCTTTTTGTTGAGGTGCAATCAATATTGAAAGTTGTAGTCTTTGATCTTCATCAGTAAGTATTTAAAGTCCTCTTTACTTCCAGCAGACAAGGTTGTATTATCTGCATATCACAGGTTGTTAATGAGTCTTCTTCCAATCCTGATGCCACATTCTTCTCATACAATGCAGGTTCTCAGATGATTTGCTGAACATACACATTGAATAAGTATGATAAAATAATACAAACCTGCACACGTCTTTCCTGATTATAAACCACCCAGTATCTCTTCATTCCATTCTAACAATAACCTCTTGCTTGTTCACAGGTTCCTAATAAGCAAAATGAAGTGTTATTGAATACCCATTATTTGCAATGTTACCCATAGCTTGTCATGACCACACAATCAAAAGCTTTTATATAGTCAATAAAGCCTAAGTAAGGAGCTCTGGTAGTGTAGTGTTTACGAATCGGCCTGCGAGCCGCAAGGGCAGCAGTTCGAAACTACCAGCTGTTCCTCGGGAGAAAGATGAGGCTTTCTGCTCCCGTAAAGATTTACAGCCTCGGAAACCCTGTGTAGGGTGGCTATGAGTCGGAACTGACTCCACGGCACATAACAACAACAACAACAACAAATATATTTCTAGGCTTCTCTGCTTTCAGACAAAATCCATCTGACGTCAGTATTAACATCCCTAATTTCATATCCCCTTCTGAATCTGGCTTGAATTTCTGGAAATACTCTGGTGATGTGCTGTTGCAATCATTTTTAAATTACCTTCAGAAAAAATTTACTTGCATATGATATTAATTAAATTGATCGATGGTTACCTCATTCAGTAGGGTGACCTCTCTTTGGAATGAGCACAAATGTGAATCTTTTCTAATCAGTTAGCCAGATACCTGTCTTCAAATTTTCTTTGCTAGATGAGTGAGCTCCTCCAGTGCCGCAGCAATTTGTTGAATTGCTTTTATTCTGTCAACTCCTAGAGCCTTGTTTTTCACCACAGCCTTTAGTGCACCTTGAACTTCTTCCTTTGGTACCATCAATTTATGATCATATACTACTTCTTGAAATGGCTGGATATTGACCATTTCATTTCGGTACAGTGACTGTGTATATCTTCCATATTTATGTTTATGCTGTATTATCATTCAATATTTTGTACATAGACTACTTCAATATTGCAAGTCAAGGCTTGAATTTCTCTTTTTGTTTTTGTTTTTGTTTTTTTGGCTTGAGAAATGCTGAGTATTTTCATCCCTTTCAGTTTTCTAACTCCAGGTCTTTGCACATTTCATTGTAATATTTGACTTGTCTTCTCAAGTTGGCTCTTTGCAATTTTCTGTTCAGCTCGTTTATCTCTTCATTCTTCTCATTCGCTTTAGAATCTCTATAATGATGAGCAAAGTTCAGTCTTTTCTGACATCCATTTTGGTCTTTTGTTTCTTTCCACTTTTTTCAATGACATTTTGTTTTCTTCCTGTATGATATTCTTGATGTCATCCCACAACTTTTCTGGTCTTTGGTCGTTAGTGTCTAATGAATCAAATCTGTTCTTGAGATGGTCTCTAAATTCAGGTAGGGTGTGTTCAAGGTCATATGTTGGCTCACATGAATTTGTTTCAACTTTCTTCATCTTCAATCTTAACTTATTCATAAGCAATTAATGGTTTGTTCCACAGTCAGACCCTGGCTCATGCTATTGACTTTTTCCAACATGTCTTTTCACAGATATAGTCAATTTGATTCCTGTGTATTCCACCTGGTAAGGTCCATGTGTATATTGCCCTTGATGTTGTTTTAAAAGGGAATTTGCAATGAGTAAGTCATTGTTCTTGCAAAATAATATCATGGGACTTTCAGCATTCTTTCTATCATGAAGGCCATATTTTCTAATTAATGATCTTTCCTCTTTGTTTCCAACCTTTGCATCTCAATCACCAGTAATTATCAACATGTCTTGGTGTGTTTCACATTGAAGAAGTTGGTAAAATTCTTCAATTTCATCATCACTGATTTTAACGGTTGGTGTGTAAATTTGAATAATAGTTGTATTAACTAGTTTTCCTTGTAGTAGTATGGATATTATCATAAATCAAACAATTGTTTGATGACGAATGAGACATAATTCCTCTTTAGTTTGTCTTTCCCAACACAATAAACCATACGATCGTGTGATTAAAAATGGCCAATATCAGTCCATAACAACTCTTTAATGCTTAGGATTTTTATATTTATGCATTCCATTTTATTTTTTGAAGATTCCAATTTTCCTAGATTCATACATTGTATATTTCATGTTCTAGTTATTAATGGATTTTTACTATAGTTTCTCCTCATTTTGAGTTGTGACTCATCAGCAAATGAAGGTACTGAAAAATTTACTCCATTCACATCATCATGATCAGATCTACTTTGAGGCGGCAGCTCTTCTCCAGTTACATTTGAATGTCTTTAAGTGTGAAGAGCTCAACTTCTGGCACTATCTCTCACAATATTCTGGTGCTATTCATAATGTTTTCATCTTGTGGCACTCTATCTAACGATGTTCTGCTGCTCTTCCTAAGGTTATCAGTGACTAAACATTCAGAAGTAGTCTGCTTCTATTTCTTCCTAGTCTGTCTCAGTCTGGCATTTCTGCTGAAACACATCCACAGTGGGGGACCCTGTTGTTGTTGATTGCTGTCAAGTAGATTCGAACTCATAGCGACCCTGTACATGGATTTCAAGAAGCAGATGCTGGATTTGAACCTTAGCTTCCAGCATCACAGCAACATGCAAGTCACCACAGTACTACAAACTGACAGATAAGTGATAGGTTCTCACATATTGGGCCCCTGTATAGGATTTCTCAGAGTGACTGATGAGTTTGTACTGTAAACCCTGTTTTTAGCAATCCAATGTTTATTCTACAGTACCATACCAGGACTACTCTATGGTTGTTGTTGTTGTTGTAAAATGCTGTCAAATCATTTATAATTCATAATAACACTGTATAAGGTTTACAAGGAGTGACTGGAAGATTTGAAGCCCCAACCTTGCAGTTTGCTTATCCCATAGGACCACACCAGGACTCTATAACATGGACCATATATGCTCTATGGTAGTATACAGTAAAACATTATACATGAAGGATAAATCTTGTTTTTCTTTTTTCAACAGGTGGAGGAGTACAGGACTAGAATATACATTGGAATAATATGATGACTGTAAGACTTTCAGAAATCTTGTATAGGGTAAATATAGGATGTGTTCAGTAACTTTCAAAACATATAGTGAAGATCTTTATCCTTATTTACAATGAAATAGAGATCATTCATAAAGGTAAGAAGTCTGTTGGTATACTGAAAATAATAGAAAAAGAAAGTTTGTTTGATTTGTTTTTATTGATGTGGCTGTATTGTGAAAACAAAGAAGTTGAGAAATCTGGTAAATTGTAGCTAAGAACAGTGTAGACAATACATACTCAGTCTGACATTACTTCAGTGAATGGGTAATGAAATTAATAATAATAGAATTTTAAAAATATAACATTAGAGATTTATGATAGGAACTGAGCTGAAATTGCTGAAATAGAAAAATCCCCTTTCCTCTAGCACTATTAAAACACTCATACCGGTACTAGCCTTCCCAAGCTGTCCTCTAATGTGCATTGATCTTGTCCTTGGGAAATAAACTTTTGAAAATGAAAACCCAACACATTTTCAGTTGATATATGGATAACTTTATGTAGTAGATGTGGTTTGTTTTGCTGACAGTTACCTATCAGACATTTAACTAAACCATCTTCTGTTTCTCTGTGTCCAAAGATGCTATTAGATATTTGTATCTGAATTCTGTATAGAAAGTTCATACACAAATGTTAATACCTTCAAGAAGGTTCTGACTTGCAACCATGTATAGGTTTCTGAGGAGCAGCTAGTGAGTTTGAACCGTCAACCCTGTGGTTAAACTGACCTTTTGGTCTAGTGTGTACCCTGCAGTGCCACACCAGGGCTCCCACACACAAATGTTGTTGTTGTTGTTAAGTGCCATTGAGTCAGTTCTGACTCCTAGTGTTCTTGTATGTCCAAGGATCCACTGGTTAGCTTAAACTGATGACCTTGTGGTTCAAACTGACTGCAGCTCATACATAAATCGGAGACATTAAATTCTCTGAACATTTTCAGTTCAAATTCCAAAGTATTCAAGAAAATATAATTACACATAGACCAATTATTCAAAGTGCCTACTCTGTGAAGCTTTTCAGTATTTTTTATTTCAAACGTTGGCTCATAGCCTTATTTACCTTAGTATATTTTGAAATTTTATTTCCAATGTATTGATTGATTAATGAATTTTTACTCTCTTCAACTACATTAAAAATAAAATAGTTATTTGATTAGTCATATAATTGAGATTATTTTGCTATCATTTAAGAGTATTTGGGAGACTCAAATAAATATATTTGTTTTCTATTTGGGCCTAAAGAGAATGAAATTCTAAGGTTAAAAAAAAAAAAAATTAGGAAACCAAACCAAACCACTTATGTTCCAGTGTAAAAGTACATCCTATAAATATATGTGTTTTATAACAGCCTTGATTCTAAAATATATAGAGTTATGACTAACCTTTTATAGTATCGCCATATCTCCCCAGAGCAAGAATTGTGTCTTATATTGGCATTAAGTCTAGTATGTCCTTCCCTGAGTTTCAGTCTGCCTCTCCTTTGCACTCAATGGAACTGATCTAGTGTCGGATTCCTGCATTTGTGTTGTCAGCAAAGCAAATAATGCAATGCACCATGGGGAATGACCTGAATTTATGATGAAGGGTGAGTACTTCTACAGCTTAGGCCAGTGATTTCGGAAAAAGATTTCACCTCCACCTGGTTGTAGCTACTATTGCATGCAAGTAGAATCATTTCTTTTTACCACAAGTTTAATACTAAATTGGCATTTTATTTTTAGGACATGTGAGAGAAGATCAATCAATTCAATTTAATGAGAAAAAGCAATATTGAATATCAAAATGATATTATGAATAAATGATATTTCTTAATATTTTACAAAAAATAATTTCACTAGTTTGCAATATAAGAAATTCTAGTATAGATAGCTTCTTATATTTTAGTACCAGGAAAAGACTAAAAAATTAAAAACAAGTAGAGATTTTCCTTTACTTAATGCCATAGCTACTTAATATGCGGGTTCCCATTCTAAACATGTAGTCTTGGTGTGGTGCTGCGGGTTAATGCGCTGGACTGTAAGGTTGGTTTGAACTATAAGGTCGGTGGTTCAAGCTCACCAGCTACTCCTTGTAAACGCTGTATAGGGTTGCTATGAGTTGGAACCTACTCAATGACACTAACAACAAACAACATTCTAAACATATGTGCTTGAGAAGATTAGTATAGTTCAAAAGGCAGCATTAAAACTTTATAAAAGACTTTGCAGTGTTATAGTATAATTAACATTTGAAATATTATAGTATAACTAACAGCCCCCATTTGCCATTTGAAATATTATAGCATAGTTCACCCTGTTCCCCTTTCCCCCACCTCACCCTATGGAAAGATAATAAATAAGCTTCTTACAGAAAATCCTTGAAGGCCAGAATGACCCAAGGACACTTGAACAAACAGGATAAAACTTAGCTCATCCATACAACCAAGATAAGGGTTTATTAGTGGGTTTACTTCCACTTATAGGATAAGGGTCTGCTGGAATTTACCATCCCAGCTGACAAGACAAGTCTGTTTGTTTTAACCACTCTGTGTTTTTGTATAAAACCCTGCTCCCCTCCTTACTTCAGGGTCAGAGTGATTTGGGCTTGAGCTGACATTCTGGCCACCAGCAATAAACTTTGCTCTTTAGGTTTTCTGAATTGAGTTCTTTCTGACTCGCACTGCCATAGTAGCAGTCTAGGAATGGAGGTCCCTGGGACCATCAAGGGAGAAGAGCAGAGAGCAGGACCCTACCCAGAGAAGCAGTGACACCAGAGATGGAGGCAGAGACTATGATGTGGAGAGATGGAGCAGCTGGGAACTTTAGACCCAGAGAGGAAGAGGGGCTGTGTGCTGACAACCAGGGGACAGGCTTGCAGGGTATACCCTTTGGTTGCTTGATGATGCATAGAGGGGATTGTAACAATGGAAATGAAAGGATATAGGACAGGATGGATGTAAAGTTAATGTTCTCCCATGCAAACTATCACATAATTCACAATAAAACATTTTTAAAAAACAACACTTTATAAAAGAATTGAAATTTCTAATAATAAAACAGAATTGAAATTCCTCATAATGAACAGTTTTTAAAATATCTTTTTTTTCTTTTGTGCTCATTATGTCTCTAACATTTAAATAAAAATAGCATATGATGACTGTTATAAGACTTTTATTCTTTGTCTTTTGAAGATTATGCTATAGTCATTATCTTTCCATGTTTTCTTCAAACCCTATATCAGTCTCTCAGAGAAGTCCAATTTATATGTCACCATTTCAAAATCAGAGAGCTTTGTTGTTCTATACTCTAAATAATAGAATTCCAGTGAGCTGGAACAATCCCCTACAGCTGATGTTTTAGCAAAGTCTTTCCCTGAAGCACAATTGGAATTGCATCCAACTGTCAAGATGCTCCATAGAGATTACTTCTAAGGATCTATGTTATTTTTCCCAGGTAGAAAGTCAACAGACTTCATTATCTACACATTTCTGATTGTTAATTTATGGAAAAGTGCTAAGTCAGTAATAAACTTGTTAGATAGTAATTTTGTGTGACATACAAAAGAGAGTTTTAATCGAATTATACCTGGATGCAGAGACATGAGCTTAAATACCATTTAGCTGATGGGTCTCCTCCGGATATTGAATTTCCTGCAATTAAGGACTTTTAAGTACTGGACAGCTGATCATTTAGAGACTTGTAATGGATGACATGTAAGCATTTGACCAGGATTAGATAAAGTTTAATGATTTTTCAAAACTAAATTTGGAATATGATTCAACTGTCTCATGGAGCAGCAAAGTAGAGATACATATAGTTCATGTGACATACAACTTTTTTCTATGTAGTTATCTCAAATACTATTACACTCTTTATACTTTCAATGAGTCCTTGTGGCATCATGATTAAGTGCTCAATTGCTAACCAAAACATGTAGGTGGTTCTAACACACAAGTAGATTCTATAAAGTTTCAGCCATGAAAACCCTATGATGTAGTTTTTCTCTTCCAGTATGGTTGCTGTGAGTCAGAATCAATGCAAAAGCACCTTTTGATTTTTTTTTTTTTCAGCAAGTATTTATAGTCACGTGTCACCTCACAACCATGATATGTTCTGTAAAATAGGACTTCATGTGATTTGGACAATGTGTGAACACCATACAGGCAGCCTCCAGCTAATGTACAAGTTCTATTCCTAAGTCTGTCTTTAAGTCACATTTGCATGCAAATCAGAATAGTTACGTATGGTTCGTATCTAGCATAAGTGAGAAAAATATTAGTCTTAATACTGCATTTTTTCCAAATAATGTGTTATACAGGTTTGCAACCCACACAACCCCCTCACATATTGCTTTCCTGTGAACATTATGTGTAATATGTATATGTGCATATTATTTTATATGGATGTATAATATACAAAAATACAGTGTATGATGTGTAATGTATCATTCATTTTATATGTAAAAGAATTAAAGAAACACTTCCGGATGCACTAAAACATCTTTGATATAATACAGAAATAATAATGATGAGGTTTGGTGAGCATCACAAAGTAGCACTCTTTTTTTTTTTAACTTCTATTTGTTGTTGTTGTTGTTAAGTGCCATG
>NW_006408526.1:4205806-4208790 GCF_000296735.1 Chrysochloris asiatica
GAGGATTTTTGTTTTCTTGACATTGAGATGTAATCCATATCGAAGGCTGTGCTCTTTAATCTTCATAAGTAAATGTTTCAAGTCCTCTTCACTCTCAGTGATCAAGGTCGTATCATCTGCATATCGCAGGTTGTTAATGAGTCTTCCTCCAATCCTGATGCCACGTTTTTCTTCATACAACCCAGCTTCTCGTAGGGAATATTATACTGCTAATCTTTATAAAATAAATTGCAATGCAACACTCATAAATGGAAGTTCTCATTAAAGGACATAGACATTTGTATTTTTTATAGGTATTCACAGATTGCTCTCCTTGGGGCATTCCTATGTTCCAAGGACAAGTATTCCTGTCAGATCCACAGACTGTCCAATCAGAGGCAGCTTTGGTAGATTAACAATAAAAAATGATTACTCACTGAAGTTTTCATTTTTATTTCCCAATTTCCCTAAGTATGAGTGGGAGTCCTGGTGTGGCGCTGTGGGTTAATGAGCCAGACTGCAAAGCTGTTTAAACTGCAAGGTTGGCAGTTCAAGCTCACCAGCTGCTCCTCAGAAACCCCATACAGGGTCACTATGGGTTGGAAATGACTCGATGACATTTAACAACTTAACAAGTATGAGTGAAGATGAATATGGCTTTGATGTTTTTGCTTCTTGGTGAATTTTCCAAATCCTTGACCCAGTTTTTAATTTGATTATGAATCTATTTGCATATCAGAAATAGACATTCTTTTAGCATGTTAGCCTTTTATGATATGAGATACAAATATAATTTCTCAATTTTGACTACTACTGATTCTTGTGTCATACAGAGCATTATTTGTTTTAATGTAGTTATAGATGCTCATGGAATTCTGGTGTAGCACTGTAGGATAAACACTGGACTGATAACCTCAATGTCAGTGATTCAAACCCACCAGCCACTTCTTGGAAACCCTATACAGGGTCACTATGAGTTGGAATTGACTTGAATGCACTTAAAAGCAACAACAAAATTTTAATATACTATATTAATATATTAAGAGGGTTGGAACCATGGACTATATGTAGTCAGATGTTACCCTAACAGAGCTTATGTAGTGCATGACTGCATTGACCTCCAGCTATACTTCAAATATTATATGATACTATGAGGATAAGATACATATTATCTCTGATTTTGTCTAGTGAGGAATAAACACATGATTGTATAATCAATTACCTGATCACAACTGTGATACAAATTCAAATGATAAGTAACATATATTATAAATATAAATTACAAAGTCATCTAATCTCATTTTGGGTCTTTAGGAAGACATTTCCTGAGTAATTAATATTTAAGCTGAGTACAGATATATGAGTTAAGAAGTGGTTATTTAAAAATGAGGAAAATAATCAATGAGAAACCAAGTGATCAAAGAAGGTATTGCGGCAAGGCAGGAAGGAAACAAAGGTTTCTTGGGTTGTGGTAAGAGACTTACAGGTATGAGTACTAAAGGATTTTGATGTACCAAGGATAACTTCCGTATATTCCATATGATTCATTATCATCAAGAGAAGAAACTTAGTATCACAAAAAGAAAATCTGCTTTGAACTGAGACAGCTATGTATTTGAATGTTGTCTCTCCTTAACACTACCTTTTTCACCAAAGGAAACAATTATCCCTTCTCATCCCTACTTAGGTTAAAATTAGATAGTCTTCAAGTTTTTTATAAGGATTTGAGATCATTTGAGAAGGTTCTTATTGAAAACTCACAGAAAGTTTTCAGTGAGAGATTAATATTATTAATGATACTAATTTAATACTTTCATATTATGTCAAGATAGCGTTATACTTTACAAGAATATCTGTCCAGGAAAATTAAAATAAGAGAAATAACTTGCTGCTCATCTATGACTGAGGAACTTTAAACAATTTACTTACTTGTTTCATATTTTATGACCTTTTCTTCCATGCCTCTATATCACGTCATCATCCAGTGCTTTTCAGGACTCTGTTTACTTTCTTGTTAGAGCTTTCTAATTTGGACTACCAACGGATCCCTTGTTGTTGTTGTTAAGTGCTGTCAAGTAGGTTCCGACTCATAGCAAACCTATATAGGGATTCCAAGGAGCAGCTGGTGAGTTTGAACCACTGACCTTGAGATTCAAAATGACCTTTTGGGCCAGTGCTTTATCCCACAGTCATACCAACACTCCAAATGTATTCATAGTCTTTGTCCAATACTTGAGTAGGAGGAAGGCAGCAAAAATTCTGGGAAGTATGCAGTTTTGAGTAATATTATAAAACTCAATCCTTTCATTCAGTTGAGAGATTTCTTTTGAAGACTAGGAGTCTATGCTTCATAATGCATATAAGGAGAGAACCACTAGAGGCTGTGTGGGACCTCTTTAAATAAACAGATCTGCATACTGATTAGCACTTTAATGACAGATAAAATTTGTGATAACAGCTGGCGCAGATTAAATTTTCAGTGAGAATCACAAATTTGGAAGAAGGGAAATGGAATATAGTATTATATATTGTCTTTAATGTTTAAGATTTTCTATGTAAACATTATGATTTAATAGAGTATTGTAAAGCTGTTTCAAATTTGAATTGATGACAGATAGTATTTTTCCTATGAGGCCCTGAGAGATTATATGACTTTCTTGAGTAAATTAAAATGAGAAACATAACTGTATTCTGCTTTAAACTATGAGTACATGAGACAAAGGAATAGTTTATAGGTTTATAAAGAAAATAATGTTTATATGATAAACAAATAGCATAAAGTGACAGGCAAGGTAGAATTTTTTGTAGAATCTTTCTTCTGACAGATGAACTTTATTTTTAAGTCTGTTAATTTATTTTGTCTGTTAAGAAATGCTTCATTAAAAAAAGTGTAAAAAAATATCTATTATGTACAAATAAATGCAAATTATTATTTCTAAATCTTTGACTTTAACTTTTTTGTCTCAAATATTTCATTTCATTTCTAAATTTTTTTTTTTTTTTTT
>NW_006408526.1:4208890-4216331 GCF_000296735.1 Chrysochloris asiatica
GGATTTCAAAGCTTCAACTTCAATATATGCTTTAATGTTGCTGGTTGTTTATAGTATCAATGGGAAATGACAGTGTGTTAGAAACTGAATCACCTACAAAGATTAGCATTAAAGCCTATTGGTCAGCACATGGAAGTTTACTAAATTTCTGCAACAAGGGGTTATTTAAGGATTGTGTTTCAAAAGTAGGCTGAAGAAAGATATTTATACAGATTGTGTGTGTCAGCTCAACTGGTTTTAAAAAGGGAACAGATACAGATTGAGGAAAGTTTTTGACATAAATGTTTAAAGGAAGTCTCCATAAACTGTTGTCTGACTAGTAGGTTGTTAACCCATGACATTTAACAAACAACAAACCCACATGAGCAATCTTTTCTTCTATCAAATTGTGGAGTTGTTTGTGAAGATTAACTATTTGACTAGACATATTGGTTTGCAAAAATATCTTGAAGCAATCAGTGAAGCTATTTACTGTTTTACAGTCTTATTTTCCTGGGCAAGAATTCCCTGTAACAGACAGTCATGTTGACATAGATGGATTCAGTCCTCAGTTGAGTTATATTGATGCTGGTGATATCGATTCTCAAGTTTTCCCCAATGTATCATTTTCTGGCAAAAATAGAGTATGCATATCTACTGCCTGTGGATATAATCAGTCCAGATCTACATATTTTTATGGAGTATTATGATTGTGTAACAAGGTTCTATTGATGAATGATATTTCAAACTTTATTAAAATACAATTTTCTTATTCTTCTTATTGGATAATATTTATTTGTTGAATGGTTTGGTGAGAAAACAGCTCAAAAAACATATGTAACACTGTAGAATATATACTTACATAGGGCAAAGAAAGAAAAAACTACCAAGAAAATAATTAATTAAGGAGTTAAGACATTTCTGAGTCAGTTTTCCCAGATCCTAAATACTATTTATGAAATTGTGTTCCAACCCCTACCTGATGTCACCAATTTCTTCACTATTTGTATTTGGAATATATTTGGTGACATTAAAGACTGTAAAGAAAGATCTTTGGACAGGTATTCATGTGTACCACACAAATACAGTCTTTCTTCTCAAAGAATCCATTTTGTCTTTACCAAGGAAATGTAATGTCAGTTTGCCAAATACCATTAACAAGCTTGTTACTAGTTTTATTAGAATTGCATTAAATTTACTAATTAATTCCAAGAATCTATATGTTGCTCCATACATTAAGCACTGGACTATAAATCACAATGTCCATGGTTCAAGTCCACCATTAACTCCATGGAGGAAAGCTGAGCTTTTCTGCTGCCATAAAGATTGTGAAGGCTTGGAAACCCTATAAAGGGTTGCTATTAGTCAGAACCAACTTGACAGCACTTAACAATAACAACAACAATCTTGAAACATACAAGGAGATATCTTTCCATGTTTTTAAGTCTACTTGCATATTTTAAAGATTTTAGAAAGTCCTCATTTTTGGATAAAAGTGTCTTCTTAAGTATATTTATAAGTTTTAAATACTTGAAATAAATGAGTCCCTGGCATTTTATGTTGTATTTATTATTTATACATGTGACAACTATTGATTTTATATTAATATAATATGTGAATGTATTATATAGTATTGATATATGAATGTATTATATAGAATCATATTATTCATATAATTATGTTATATATAATTGTTGTATGTATGTTGTTGTTGTTGTTGAGTGCTGTCGAGTCAATTCCGACCCATAGCGATCCTCTATAGGGTTTCTGAGGAGCAGCTGATGAGTTTGAACCACAGACCTTGCCATTCAAACGACTTTGCAATCTGGCGTATTAACCCACAGCACCACACCAGGACTCCTTGGTGTATGTATAGCAAATACATATTCTGTGACTATGGTGGCTATGAGTCAAAATTGATGAAAAGGAACATAACAATATGTAAAAAATATCTCTCACAATTCCTTTTATTTGATTAATTTTATTATGCAAGGATGTTGAATTTTATCAAAATTTTTTAGATATCTATAAAAAGAATTTTATATGTGCCTTCCATATATTTGTACAATATGAGTGGAACTATTAACATTGAACAATCCTTATATTTCTGGAATAAATCTCTCCTACATTATCTGATTTTAGAATGTTGAATAAGAATTCTTTGTGAAGCCTTTGTGTCTGTGCATTTTGTTGTAAGGTTGTTTCTTAGTAATTTCATTTATTCTATTTCCTTTTGGAATGTTTCAGCGTTCTAACTAAAAAAGACAATTCCAGTAGTCCACATTTTTCTAAGATATTCATTTCCTATAGAGTTTCATATTTGTAATCAATGTCACTGAGTTGTACATGAATTTATGTATGTTCTGCTGTGTTATTCTCAATAACAAAAATAAGTTATCTTTAAAAAAATCATTTTTGTGAGGTTTAATATTCAAAGTTTGAGTTCCACTTTGATATCAGGATCACTATTCCTACTTTCTATGATTCTGATTGCCTAGTGTCACTTAGTTTATTCCTTGAATTTTAGCCTTCCTCATATCAACACTCATGGAAGCAGCAGTCAAGAAATAAAATGACATATTGCATTAGGCAAATCTGCTGCACAAGACCTTTTTAAAGTGTTGAAGAACAAAGATGTCGGCCTGAGGATTAAGGTGTGCATGACCCAAACCGTGGTATTTTCAATAACCTCATATGCATGTGAAAGCTGGACAGTGAATAAGGAAGACCTTAGAAGAATTGATGCTTTTGAGTTAGGATGTTGGAGGAGAGTATTGAAAGTGCTATGGTCTGCCAAAAGAACCAACCGAGCTGTGTTTGAAGAAGTGCAGCCAGAGTGCTGCCTTGGGGACCAGATGGCCAAACTTCATCTCTCATACTTCGGGCATATTGTCAGGAGGGTCCAGACACTGGAGAAGGATATCATGTTTAGTAAAATGGAGAGTCAGATAAAAAGAGGAAGACCCCCAGCGAGATGGATTGGCAAAGTGACAGCATCAAAGGGTTCAAGCATGGCAATAATTGTGAGGTTGGCCCAGGACCAGGCAGCATTTTGTTGTGCATAGGGTCGCTATGAGTCAGTACCGACTTTATGGCACCTAACAGCAACAACAACATTTCATTTTAAATGTGTTTCGTGTATACATTTACATGTTTTAGGTGTATCTCTAGATTTATGAAGATAATTATTTTGTTTTGTGTTGTCATTCCATAGTTACAAATACAACTATCATATCTGTATAAACTCAGTTATATTAATTTTCAATTATATATGTTTATATATAATCTGTTTTTCTTTATAAGTAATATATTTTTTCTATAAAGGAAAATTTGTATTTTTTTCTAAGAAAGTTTACAATTTTATTATAGCAGTTATTATTGTATTTATACACATCTTAATGCTCCTAGTCTTCTAGTTGTTTTACTTAATATTTTTATGCAATTTGTAATTTCATTTATAATTTCATTTAATGCTCACCTGCCAAACAATAGGTTTATAAAAATTTCCTATTTTCGTTTGCATTTCCTTCTATTTTGTTTTCATATTATTTATACTTAATCAAAACACACTAAATTTTATTTTTTACACCCTCATTCCTTTGTTTGTTTTACCCTTCTGTGTACTTTTTGATGGGTATTTGAGAATATTCATCATTAGACCTTTTGCTATAGGTTTTCAGGCATATTTTGATGAATGAATGTCATCTTCTAGTATATTAAAATGTTTCTAATTTTCTTAGTTGAAAAGATTTTCTATAGCTTTGATATTTTAAAGAAAAGAGAGCTAGATGCAAAATTATTAACCTTACCTGATTATATTTAATAATTTTAATCATATGTTCCATTTTTACCATGTTTTAAATGATGGTTTTGAAAAGACTGATGCCAGTCTACATTTTGTGCCTTTATAAGTTATTTGCTCTTACTGCCTTGAAAATTTTATCAATATTTTTTATATCTGGGCTATTTCTGAAGTGGATTATTTGCCTTCTGTTTTTCTTCACCAGCACTAGAGGTTCAATAAATCTTTTTAAGTTTAAAATCTTATTGTATTTCTCAAAGGCTTTCTTGGATCTTGTTGTTTTTAGGAGCCCTGGAGTTGACTCTGATTCCATGTGCAGAATGAAACACTGTTCAGTCAGTACTACACCATCATCATAATTGTTATGTTTCAGGCCACTGTTGCTGCCACTGTATCAATGCATCTCCTTGGATGTCTTCCTCTTTTTCACTAACCATCCCCTTTGCCAAGCATGATGTCCTTCTCCAGAGGCATGACATCATGTTCAAAGTGCATGAGACCAAGTCTAGCTATCCTCTCTTCTAAGGGGCATCTGGCAGTGCTTCTTCCAAGATAGATTTGTTTGTTCTCCTAGCTGTTCTTGGTGCTATCAATATTCTTCACCAACACCATAATTCAAATGCATCAAACCTTCTCAAGTCTTCTTTACTCATTGTCTAGATTGCACATGCAATCTAGAATGAGACAGTTGAAAGTATTATAGCATAGGTCAGGTGTGCCTTCATCTGCAAAGTGACCACTTTGTTCTTTTACACTTTAAAGAGATCTTTTTCAGCAGATTTTCCCAATGCATTACCTCATTTCGTTTCTTGACTGCTGCTTACATGTGCTTTTTCGATCCAAGTAAAATTTGATCTTGACAACTTCAATATTTCATCCATTTATCGTGATGTTGTTTATTGGTCTCGTTGTGAGGATTTTTGTTTTCTTTACATTGAGTTGTGATCCATATTGAAGGCTGTATTCTTTCCTTTTAATCAATAAGTGCTTCAATTTTCTTTGATTTCAAGAAGCAAGGTTGTGTAATCTGCATGTTGCAGGTTATTAATGAGCCTTTCTCCAAATCTGATGTCACATATTTTTCCTTTTAATCCAGCTTCTCAGATTATTTTTTCAGCATATTGATTTAATTATTATGGTGAAAACTTGACACATACCTTTCATGATTTTAAACCACAAAGTATCTACTTGTTCTGTTTCAACAGCTACCTCTGGTTTAGATACTGGGTTACCATGAACACAATGAAGTGTTGTGGAATCCCATTCATTGTAACATTATCCATAGTCTGTCAGGATCCACACAGTAGAATGTCTTTCACAGTTAACAAAATACAAGTAAACATCTTTTTGGTATTTTATATTTTTAGCCAAGATCCATGTAATGGACCTTATAACCTTAGCTCCATGTCCTCTTCTAAAGATGACTTGAATTCTGACAGCTCCTTGGTGATGTACTGCTGCAACAATTTTTTGATTACCTTCAGTAAAATTTTACTTATACATAATATTAATGATATTATTTGATGATGTCCACATTCTATTGGATAAGCTTTTTTTTTTTTTTTAGAATGATACAAATATCGATCTCTTCAAATTGACCAGATAGCTGTCCTTTAAATGTCCTGCCATAGAATTGTGAGTGTTTCCAGTGATGCATCAATTTATTGAAATATTTCAATTGGCATTCCATCAATTCCTGAAGCCTCGCTTTCCTTATATTTTCAGTGCAGGTTGGACTTCTCCCTTCAACAGTGTCAGGTCTTGATTATATAGTACCTCCTGAGATGGCTAAATGTTGACCAATTACTCTTCATTGTTGTTGTTATTAAGTGCCGTCGAGTCGATTCTGACCCAGAGCGATCCTGTATAGAGTTTCCAAGGAGCAGCTAGTGAGTTTGTACTGCCAACTCTGCAGGCAGTTCAAACTGATTTGCAGTCTGGTAAGTAACTCGTATTTCTTCCGTCTTCTTTTGATGCTTCTTGTGGCATTCAGTATTTCACCCTTAGAATCATTCAATATTGCAACTTGAGATTTAAATCTATTCTTCAGTTATTTCAACATGAGAAATGCTGAGTGTGTTCTTCCCTTTTGTTTTTCTAATTCCAGGTCTTTGCACATGTCATTATAATACATTACTTTGTCTTCTCTAGAGGCTTCAAAATTTTCTCTTCAGTACTTTTATTTCATCATTGTTTCTAGCTGCTTTTGCTACTCTACATTCAAGAAAACATTTCAAGTCCCTTCAAACAACCACCTTGATTTTTCCTTTCTTTCCTGCTTCTTGCTGACCTTTTAGTTTCTTCTTGTTCAATGTTCTTTACGCCATCCCAGAACCCCACTGGTTTTTGGTCATTAGTGTTTAACGTGTCAATTCTGTCCAGAAGTTCTCTAAGTTCAGGAGGAATATACTCAATGTTATATTTTGGTTCTTGTAGACTAGTTTGAGTTTTCTTCAATTTCACCCTTAACTTCCATATGAGCAATAACAGTGCATCCCACAGTTGGCCCATGGCCTTATTTTGGCTGATTATATTGAGTTTCTCCATCTCCTCTTCCCACAGATATTTTCAATTTTATTCCAGTTCATTCAATTTGGCAAAATTCATGATTATGTGTTGCAATAAGATATTTATAATAAAGAAGTTGTTGGTCTTGCAAAATTTTATCATGCTATCTCCTCATTTTTATCATCTAGACCATATTTTCCAACTACAGATCCAACTTTGTTGGTTCCAAGTTTTGAACTTCAATCACCACTTATTATCTATGCAACTTGATTTCATGTTTAATCAATTTTAGACTGAAGAAGTTGGTAGAATTCTTCAATTTCGTCATCATTGGATTTGACTGTTGGTGTGTAATTTTGAATATGAGTGGGCTTCCTTATAGGCATATGGATATTATCATATCACAGACAACATTGTGCTACAAGATAGCTCTTGAAATACACTTTTTAATGGTTAATATGACACCATTGTTCCTGAATTTGTTATTTCTGACATATTAAGCCTGCACATGTCTGATTCAAAATGGCCTCATACCTGTCCATTGCGACTTATTAATACCCAGATTGTCCATCTTTATATGTTCCATTTTATTTTTGATAAATTCTAATTTCCCTAGATTCTACTTCACACATTCCATGTTCTGATTATTGATGGATGTTTGCAATTATTTCTTCTCATTTTGAGTTTTGCCCCATCAGTAACCAAAACTTTGCTCCATTCAAGTCATTAAGGTAGACTCTATTTTGATTAGCTAGCTCTTCCCCAGACATATTTGCAGCGCCTTGCAAATTGAGGGACTCCTTTATATCAGACAATGGCACTGTATCAGATAATGTTCTGCTATACAGTTTTCAGGTGCTAATCCCACAGAAGTGTGCACCTATTTCTTCTTCCTAGTCAGTTATTATTCCAGAATTTCTGCTGAAACTTGTTCAGCATGAGTATTTGAAACACTAGTGGCATATCTTCCAGCATCACAGCAACACAAAAGCTATTGCAGCATGACAAATTGACAAACAGGTGGGAATGACATTTTAGAATCTTATCTCAGTGTCACTGTTTTATTTTACTTTTGTAATTAAGATCATTTCAACATGGTATCTTCTTTACCAACCTTGTTGTTGTTGTTAGGTGCCATCAAGTCGGTACCAA
>NW_006408526.1:4217186-4219422 GCF_000296735.1 Chrysochloris asiatica
GTTAGTTAAATAAATACATTAGAGCTAAATGATGTGATTCTTTTGTTTTATTTATTTGTTTTAAATAAATAAATAAACCCTGGCCAGTTTTATTAAAGAAAAAAAAAATTGCATGATTTACTTTTCAGCAGTCTATTCTGGTATGTTTCTAATGATACCGGAATCACCTGGATCAGCGATAGCCAGTGCGCAGACTCTGTAGTGTTTCCCGCACGCTGTGCTCAGTTTAGGATTATTGCCACTGCACTGATGATGGACTTAGAACTCTAGCTCAGATTTGCTCAAGGCCGGGCAGTTGTTCCCGAGGATGCCCAGCTTCTCTTTGACTGGCCCGATCATCTTCAGAGTCTGCTTGTAGTCCAGCATTTATTTTCCACTTTCCATCACAATTTGGATCCGCGAGTTGATCGACTCCAGCGATTTTTCGTCTTCTTTGCGGCCACAATCGACCTGACTTAGGTGTGCTACCGGTCCGCGACCCAGAGCAGCTGCCAAGATGGCCGGGGGCGCAGAAAGGCGATGCGCTTCATTAAGTAAGTAGTTTTTGCTTCGTTAATATTTTTATGTAGTGACTTATTTTTTCTACCCAGTTCTTAAACTTCAGTGAATTAAATAATCATACAATGAGAACAGCCCTTATGCTTTTTTTGGAATAATGTTATCTAAATTCTTACATTTGAAACTATTTCGTGTGCCTTGACACAGGAATGCTCTTGCTTGAGTATAGGTTTTTTTCTTTTTCTTTTATTTGCATTCAAATAGCTTTGCAAAATCTGGGGTAAGAAACCAGGTGTTTCTTAGATCATCTGTTCTTTGTAGCTAGCCCATTGTATCATTTAAAATACCTTGTAAGATTTTGTGTCATCCCTGAAACTCAGTAATTTCACCATAAATTTCATGGCCTGGTTAGTTAAAATAATAATCTTGTATTAGATTGATCAATACCTTTAAATTCTTACTTTCTCCTTTTTATGTTTTTTAAGTAAGTTGGATTTTCTTAAAGTATTTGTTGAGTCATTTGATCTATTTGACCTCCATAATTTCCTACAGTGGAACTAGCACCATTCATGTTTTTTAAAAATATTTTTCGTCTAACACTCTTCTTCTCTTTTATGAATTCCGTCTATTTATGTCTTCTTTTCTCTGACTTATTTAATTGAGTCACAGAGATCACCAATTTTATCCTCAGGAGGGAATTTATTTTGGTTTCACCCACTATCTTTTAAAATAAAAAGTTCATTCTTTTTCCCGGATATTATTGTAATCTCTTCATTCTCTTTTGTTGCTGTTGTTGTTGAAATTATCTTTTGACAATGTGCAATTCTTTACTAGGCATCTGTTCTTGATATGTAACTTGGAATTTTTCCCTAAGTTACTGAGGTGTGTGCCTGGGTGTGTGTGCGTGCATTTAGTTGCAATGATCTTAACATATATTATCTATATGAAAAAAAATGTAGGCTTTATCAAGCAGTAGAAACATAAGTCTAAGTGTCGTTATTTTAAGGGTCTTCAAGTTGATTCCAACTGATGGTATCCTGTATAGGACTTCGAAGCTGTAACTATTTACAAGAGTGAAAGCCTCACCTTTCTCCTGTGCAGGGGCTGATGGGCTCAAACCACCAACCTTGTGGTTAGTAGTCCAGTGTAGATCTGCAGAATGACAGCACTCCCAAACAGGCAAAAACAAATAAATTGGCAAAATTTTATTCCTTTCCTTCAGTCCCAGGAAAACATTGTGCTCCCTGTTTGACCAAAGTGCATGTGTCATCTCCACCAAACACAGAAGGAAGTGACCATCAACCAGTGTTGATTTACCATAGGTCCTTTAGATCAATAGGTCAGACACACACTCACAGATAACCCAGGTAATAAACAAGGCCTCCATTTTGGATCATTCATAGAATTCTGTGTATCTGAATTCCTTAGGGATATTCCTCATCATCTGAGATCTCCAGAAAATGAAACCTTCTGTGCTGAGAGTCTCTCACTTTTCACTTGGCACCTTATCAAAGATACCATACAGTATTAGCAAAACCCAAGATTCCCCAGTTCAGTTCATGCATTGTGAGTTTTTGAATTACTCCAGAAATGCAATGGGAAGATTAAGAACATCAAGGATATGCTTCAAAGGGGGCATAATATCATCCTTAATTACTATTGTTGTTGTTGTTGTTAGGTGCCATCAAGCCATCAAGACTCATAGTGACCTTATGCACAATAGAACAAAACACTGCCC
>NW_006408526.1:4220017-4225372 GCF_000296735.1 Chrysochloris asiatica
ATGCAATCCATACCCAAGGCTGTGTTTTTGATCTTCATCAGTAAATGTTTTAAGTCCTCTTCACTTTCAGCAAGCAAGGTTGTATCACTTGCATATCGCTGGTTGTTATTGAGTAAATAACACAAATCTTATCAATATACTTCAACTAGGTTAGAATGATTAAATCATATTATCTAAGGAAATGTTCTTGCTAAGGGTAAAGATTAAACAACTTTAATATTTTATTATAGCAACTGGTAGTAATATTTATTTGTCTGTCTTAGGTGTTCTATTAAAACATATTACAGATTGTTTATAGAATCTAATCATGGAATAATATTGAAAGAAAGGAATCCTTAAGAAGTTTAAAATGCTGGATATATTTAAGACTTGGAAAATTATACAGAAATTATACAGAATGTCAAGAGAAAAAATATATATATGTTTCTTTTAAAAGAATATTTCGGTGTTCAAGGAGCTAGATTGATTTAATTTGTGTGTACATGGAATAAATGAAATTATCACAAGTGAGTAAAACAAAGTAACTATGTACATTCATATATGAGGTAACTTCAAAAGTTTATGGAAGATTCATCTTTTAATTTCAATTTTCCACTAACTTTTGACACCTCCTTGTACATATAAAAGTGCATATAAATTTTAATTTTGGATTAGGGAAAGGTAAGAATGTGTTCAAATGCACATTACTGGTTCGTCTGGATGCTGGCTTCAGTATTAAATTATAGCTCCCTTCTGAATGTGATACACACTATTATATTTTAAAGCAAAACTAAATATATACGTTGTTATCACTGTCAAAAGAAATGCAGGTAAATGCAGAAAACATATTAAACTAATGTTTGAAGGTCCCAAGCCTATTGTGAGAGCTCAAGTAATCAAAGTGCCAGTCATGCTTCAATAAAGAATGACTTCCTGATATATGATGAGTGTAACACCAATTCCTCTGATTCCCAAGACAACCAGGAGTATCCAAGTCTCATTTTGAAGATTTCTAGCTTATATATCTCTGGGCATGGCTTGTACTCAGCCACAATAGTAGATAACAGATAACATGAAATGCGTAGACTAAAATTTGTCTCTGACTAACTAGATTTAGTGCATTTGAATAAAGTTTTTCATTTGTTTGCTTGTTTGTTTCTATCTAGTAAATAATGAAGCAAGTAGTCTCCAGTCATAGTGTAGGGAAGTGCTCTGTGGAATGGGATTCCAGTTGGGTTGGGGCCTATTGAGAATTCTTTTCTTTAAGGAAAAAGATTGGGTGGATGCAATATTTTCCCAGAAGAATTCTATAATGAAAATTTATTATGGGCAAAAAATAGACTAAATACAATGAATAACATAAAAATAAGCATGTGTGTGTGCATGCATATCTGCAGTTGTATCTTCCTGAATTACAGGGGCTTACAAACCAGCCAGGACTACTGGTGTGACACTGACTACTGTCAGCACTGGACTGCTAACCACAATGCCAGCAGTTCAAACCTACCAGCTGTTCCTTGGAAACCCTATATGGTTGCTATGAGTCAGAACTGACTTGACGGCACTTTAAAAACAACAACAAGCTAGCCAAGGATGTAGACATTTAAAAATGGTATCAAGATAAACTGTCTTGGTCTAAAAATATCTATATGAACTAGAGAAACATTTATCTGTAAGAGATCCTTAATGATATTGTGGGTAAATTAGATCCAAACTGATAGTGAGCCTTTGTTAGGCAGATATGGAGGGGCAAATAGAGAGCAAAAGTTCTGGCCAAAAGCTGACATCTGCTCAGCTGCATACTTAACGGATATTAAGATGAAGAAGGTAGTCATTTCACTTTCTTGATGATGTCCCTTTAAGCATGAATGTTTTTAATTTTGATGAAGTGTAACTTATCTCTATTTTTTTGTTGTTGTTGTTGCTCTTATGTTCAGTGGCATATATAAAACTCTGACCTAAAAGAAAATGCTAAATCTTTACTTCTTTGTTTCTAAGAATTTTTGGTTTTATCACTTATATTTCCATCATCAATCTATTTTAAGTTAATTTTTGTTTATGGTGTGAGAAATGGAGCTAGATTGATTCGTTCTTTCACATGCAAAATTTCAGTTGTCTCAGCAACAATTGGAAAGAGATGATTATGTCCCCATTTTATAGGTTTGGCATCCTTATTTTAATCCAATTGGCCAATATTCATGAATTTTTTTTTTTTTTAATTTCAATTCTATTCCAATAGTCATTATGTTGTTCCTTATATCAGTTGTTGTTGTTAAGTGCCGTGAAGTCAGTTCCGACTCATAGCGACCCTGCACAGGGTTTCCGAGGCTCTAAATCTTTACGGGAGCAGAAAGCCTCATCTTTCTCCTGCGGAGCAGCTAGTAGTTTCGAATTGCTGACCATGAGGTTCGCAGCCCAATTCGTAACCACTATGCTACCAGAGCTACTACACTGTTTTTATTACTGTGTGTTTGTATTACCTTTTGAAATTGGGAAGTGTGAATCTTTCTACATTGTTCTTCTTTTTTAAGAGTGTTGGCTATTTGGGTCCTCTGGTATTAAGGTTTTGTGTCAAGTTGGCTGGGTCTGGATTTTTAGTGATTTGACTGTTGAGATAGTCACTTAGAATGAAAATTAATGTAATGCAATTACTATTATATGATTTGATGTTATCACCACTGACCTGCTGTAATTTTCCAAATTGTGATCTTCACTAATATGTTGTTAATGAGATCAGATGCAATCTATATGATTAGGTTGTATCTTGAGCCAATCTTGAGATTTAAAAGAAGAGCAAAGTGCTCAAATTTATTTCTAGATATTCAATTTTTAAGATATTATTATAGAATGAGTCCTGGTGTGGCGCTGTAGGTTAATACAGTAGACTGCAAAGTCATTTGAACTGCAAGGTTGGTGGTTCAAGCTCACCAGCTGCTCTTTGGAAACCCTATACAGGATAACTATGAGTTGGAATCCACTCAACGGAAATTAACAAAAACAGCAACAACATAGAATAAGTACTTTTCTTAATAGCATTTTCAAATTGGTCACTGCTTTTGTCCAGTAACCCTGTCAATCTTTGACTGTTAATCTTGTACCCTGTGACTTTGCTGAATTCATTAGTACTTTCTTTTTAATTTGATTTTTTTTTTCTTTTTCTTGCAAATAAAAAGATAACCTATATAATGGGGAAAATGTTAGCAGCTATAGTCAACATACATGTTTAATATCCAGAATATATAAACAACTGTTAACACTCAACAAGAAGACTAACAAATCAATTAACCCACTGCACTATCAAGATTCCTTAGAGTAGCTTTTTCTCTATAAACTCTAACTTTTAGAATTCTAAAGAAAGCAACTGTAGGAATTTGTTTTCTGATTACTTTAATTCTTTATTGTTGACATATTATTCTTCCCCTGTGAGCCCTAACCTCTTTATATGAATACTACTTCTAAAAAATGGTATCTGGAGTTAGATACTGGTGAAAATAGTGTCTGGAATTAGACTCTCTATTAGTTCTTTATTCTGAGTTTTTACTGTATTCTCTGCAAATGTTTTCCACTTTTTTTTTATTCTATTAACCCCATGGTCCTAGCTGAAAGAGTGAATTTCATATTAGCTTCCATTTGCTGCTGAACTATCTTAGTGAATTATTTCTGGGCAATATTTATTATGATCTTTATCTTACTCTCCATGCTGTTGCGCCTCATTCTCTCCCTTAATACATGGCACAAAACTGCCTTTTCAAATCAGCCCTGGAAGCTGTATGAACCACAAATCTGACAGACTGCTAGAAATGTAATCTTTTACCATGGACAGTAAAATTCATATCCATTAGCTTCTTCTATACTAAACTAATTTTGTCCCCTGCTGCTGTCTGTTTCAACATTACCTTTATATAAGCCATAGGTGAAATACTGTGGCATCCTCCTGTGATCAACTCAATCCCAGGTTTCATCTTTCAATTTAACCTAAATTAAAGTTAAAAATTGTTCTAAAATGAGCTGCGTATTTCCAAACTGCAAAAATGAGCTCTTAGTTTTATACAATGCATCTCTCACACTTTGGAACGTTGTTTGTTTTCCCCCAAGAAATTTAATTGGGAATAAAAATCTTTTGTCTTTAAATGTTGGATTGGCTTAGGTTAGGGCAGCTGTCTGTTTGTGAAAACTCTTTGTCTGATAATTGGCTTGAGTTAGTATATCAAACCATCCTCTCTCAGGTAAAAAAATCACAATAACTGTCATAATATGTGCCTCATATTGATGGTTAATTTTAAGTGGACTATCTTGATATCCAACCCTTGTTAATTTGAGTCCTGTACTTGGGATTTATTCTTTTGGAATGGTTGAAGTGTGACAGGCCAGTGTATTGTGAGCCATATGGGAGTTCCTTTAGACATCATTTCCTATGATGAAAGTTTACTTTGAACTATTCAAATTAGTTTACAAGGAAAAAGAGGGACATAGGCTATGGATACAATCATGTTGCAGAAAACTCAGGAGCTGTATTTCCCTTTTTAAATCATTAATACCATGGTAGGTAGCTGAAGATTTCGAACTCTCTATTAGAAATATCTCAAATATGATAGAACAAATAATTGCAAATGTGGATAATGCTATTATTGCTCAAGAAAAATCATTAAATTCACTGGCTAAGATAATTTTAGAGTCTTGGTGTGGTACTGTAGAAGAAACACAGGACTGCTAGCCACAAGGTCAGTGATTCAAACCCATCAACTGCTCTTTAGAAATCCTATACAAGGTTGCTAAGAGTTAGAACCAATTCAGCAGCGCTTAACAGCAAGATCATTTTAGACAATAGAACTGTACTAAATTTCTTGTTGATTAAGTAAGGAATAGTTTGCATTATAGCTAATACTTCATGCTGCACCTCAATCAGTACATCAAGGGAAACAGAACATGGTGTTGCAAGAATAAATAAAGAAGCTATCTAACTTCTCATACTTGAACAGAAAGGTTTTCCATTTTTTGATATGTTTAACTGCCTATGTAATGGAAAGTGTGCCTGGATTAGGTGAATTCTATTCTCTGATATCTTGGTTTTAATGTTAATAGTACTTGTAATTGACAGAGTTAAAGGTTGTATGAAAACAACCTTAATACCTTGACCTAGAGAAATAATGGGAAGCCAATGCATAGGCCAACACATGTGGATGTAATAACTGTCTCTATTGAATTAGAAGAATCCTGAATTTGATTCAAACATTTACCAAGGTAACTGGGTTCTTTAAACTACTAAATATCTTTACAGTCAACTTTTAAGTGATTTATATTGTAATAGAATGGTGAAGAAAAAAGTAACTGAAATTGTCTACTGACCAGAAACTCATTTAAGATATTACTTCTTTT
>NW_006408526.1:4226157-4236057 GCF_000296735.1 Chrysochloris asiatica
TGGATATCCAGGGCTCATGTATGAGATTACTAACAAGCATTACTGAATAATCAGATGAGGGACAGTTTGCTATGTGTACTAGGTAGCTAAAGTCTGATCCTCAGAGCCTATGGTTTGAAGATATTACTTCTTTGTGGATGACATGAGACTATCTCACCCTGAAGCTGAGTACTCCCATATGCTTGCTAATTCAAACAGCCATCAGGAAGCAACATAGTTGTTTTAAATGAAGCCCATGAAGAAGAATTATTTCTTGAATTGATCAGGTATTCAATGAAAGCTTTAATCAAAAGGACACTGTTGTAAAGGAAAAGTTCATGAAGACTTTTTGACTAGAATTAAATGATTAAATCACACGTAGGTTTTGCTGAATTAAACTGGTAATTTTTCATGCCCACCCAGGATTCTTTTTGTTTAGCTTCATATGAAAGGGTGAGTAGTTGATTAAATACTGACTAGGAGAAGCAGCTGAACAGAAGCAGTGAGAGAAGAGACTGGTAATTTGTCAACTGGTTTGATGCAGTTTGGCCATTCTACCTTTTGCAAGCAACTTTATTTGATCAAGACAGTGACCTGACAACATAAATGCACACTGGAGGCTGGTGATGAGAACTGTGTGATCCTCTCTTGCTCACCACACTCTACTGGACCAAAAGTGTGAACAAGCCCATCCCCACCTACCCAATAGTAGTGTCATACCCATTCCTGCCTAATCCCAGCTCTGTGTAAGGCCAGAGCAGACATGATTGCTGCATTAAGTCCCAAGTGCACCATCTCTGAGTCAAGAAGCTCAAAAGTGCTTCTTCTAGGAATGAGCACCTTGACCTCAGCTCCCTTCTGAAATAGCAAGAACTATTTCCTGATCAGCTGTTCTGACCTTAGAAAACAACTAGTCCTACAGAAATTCCATCAAAAACCAGGCATTCTAGCCCTTTCTCCCCCTCATTCCTTTAGCTCCTTGGCTGGAAAAAAGTGTCAATTGATACCAGATACCCTGCCCTGTCCCCCCCCTCCCCACCCCCTCTCTTACACACAAACACAGAATTCTCCTCTCTGGATCTTGCCTCTAATCCAGTTTTCTCCTTTCTTTTCTTTTCTTTTTTAATTTGCCTTCCATTTCTTATCCTTTGTTTCTCTACTTTTCTTTTTCTGTTTTTTTCTTCTGATTATCTTTTCTTTTTCCAGCCCTTTCTGTTTTCTCTTTTTTTCTTTTCTTTTAGTTCTTTCTTCTTTTCCCTCATGCCTAGTTTTGATTATTGTAATTTTTCTTTCTTTCTCTTCCCTTGTTTTTACTTTCCTTTTTTTCTGTTTTGTTATAAAATTATGTTTTCTTGCTGTTTACCTGCTTTCCTCTGCTATTTTCTTTTTCTTATATTACTTCTTTTTGCTGTTGTTTTTTTCTTATCCCACCAGCCTGGTGACAGCAACTGTGCCTATGAGGCTCAGGCACATGTGTACCTCCTGTAGGCTCACCTACTGTTAAGGGTTACTGTCCACTCCTGTACCAACTCATCATCTGTTGGGAGGCAGCCCTCATCACCAGTCAAATCCACCCTCAACTGTGTTTCAGGAACAGCAAGCAGAGAACTGAACACACACACATATTATCTATTACACCCACTGGGATACCGGTGTATGTGACTAAAAGCACACCAATATACAATCACCAATTAAAAACAAAATGCTGTTGTTATTGTTGTTAATTGCTGTCAAGTTTGACTCATAGTGACCCTGTATAGGGTTTCCAAGGAGCAATCGGTGGATTTGACCCATCAATCTTGTAGTCAGCAGTTCAATGCTTATCCTACAGTGCCACACTAGGACTCCAATTAGAGTAAGTGCTAATCCCTTTAGAATGGCATCTTATACATTAAAAAAAAAAAAAAAAAAGGACAGACACAGAAGCAACCACATGGGGAAAACTGACTCCATGTGACTCTGGAGGCCAATGAACTAGTTTGCCCCACAAAGCTCAGGGAAAGTCAGCATGGTCATATCCTGATTAAGATTTGTAGCCTCCTGAACTATGAGAAAAGATTTGTAGCCTCCTGAACTATGAGAAAAGATTTGTAGCCTCCTGAACTATGAGAAAAAGAAAATGTCTGTTTTAAAGCCTTTTACTTTGTGGTATTTTGTATTTCTTGAATTGATCAAGTGGTTGGAGCAAGTGGTTTGCAATTGGCCACCAACCTAAAGGTTAATGGTCTGAACCCACCCAGTAGTGTAGCAGAAGAAAGGCCTGTTGATTTACTGTTGAAAAGATTTTAAAAACAAACTTGTTGCTGTCAAGTCAACTCCAGCTCATAGAGGATAGAGCACAGAGGGGTCTCAAAAAGTTCATGGAAAAATTCCCCTATACACCACCATAATATCACAGAGAAAAATGACAATTTCACTTCACATGAAGAAACAAGACAATGATTCCATCAAGTAACCCAAATACAAAGTCAGAAAATTTTGGGGAAAGAATTGACATTGGAATTACCTAATTAGGAATCCAAAAGAATGACATTTGGGTACTTCCAATGGATTTAGAAAAAGATTAAGGAAGTTGAAGGTGAAATCAAGGAAAAGATAGAAAACTTTAGAATTCAGGAAAACACTATGAGGAAAATCTAACAAAAATGTATGAAAAATTAGAACCATACACAAACAGAAGATAGGAATCTATAAGATTAAGACTAAGATTTCATAAGTAGATAATACACTGAAAGGACAAAGTAGTAGAGTAGACTCAATGGAAGTTGAATTAGTGAGTTTGAAGGCAAATATTTCAATATTTATCTGCTAGAGAAACAACCAGAAGTCCTGACGTGACACTGTGGCTTAATATGCTGGACTGCAAAGTTGATTTGATCCACACGGTCAGCAGTTCAATATCTCCAGTTGCTCATTGGAAACCCTATACAGGGTTGCTGTGGGTCAGAACCAACTTGATGGTACTTGGCAACAACAAAAGAGAAACAACCATAAACAAAGAATGAAAGAAATGTAAAAGAAGCCTACAAATTATGTGGGGACAGCAGCAAGATGAATAGTTTACATGTGATGTGAATTCTAGAACAGAAGAGAAATAAACCCCAGAAAATTGTTGAAGAATTGTTGGAAGGAAACTTTGCTAACATCGTAAAAGACAAGAAGGTATGCATTTAAGAAGCTGAACAAAAGTAACAGGATAAACCCTGAAAGATAGTCATCAAAACAGCATAATCAAACTTTCCAAAACCAGATTTGAGGATAGAATCATGAGAGCACCTTGTGAAAATGAAAAGTTTCCTACGAAGGAGAACCAATAAAACTCATTTATGGTTTCTCAGTAGAAAGCATGAAGGTAACAGGATGACATATGTAAAACTCTAAAAGATAAAAATGCCAACTAAGAATCATATACCTAGCAAAATTATCCCTCAGATACGACAGCAAACTTAGGAAAGTTACTGACAAACAAAAATTGAAGGATTTTGTGAAATTCAGATGAACTTTACAAGAAATACTAATAAGAGTTCTTCATACAAAGAACCAACAGTCATAAACAACACCTGAGATTAACACACATGACAACACCAATAAGAAACTAACCCAAATATTTGTTTTTGTCATTGTATGCCATTGAGTCAGTGGTGATCTATAGTGACCGTATATAGGGTTTCTAAGGAGTGTCTGGTGAGCTTGAATCATCAACCTTGCAGTTCAAACTAACTTTTCAGTCCAGTGCATTATTAGCCCATAGCACCACACCAGGATTCCAACCGAAATATAGAAGTAACTACAGTAAAAGAAGCTCTGGTAGCTTAGTGGTTACAGGTCAGGCTGCTAACCTTAAGGTCAGCTACTTCGACACTATCAGCAGTTCTGTGGGAACAAGATGAGGCTTTCTGCTCCCATAAAGATTTACAGCCTTGGAAACCCTATGTAGG
The DNA here is from genome assembly GCF_000296735.1 of Chrysochloris asiatica. Classification (NCBI taxonomy): domain Eukaryota; kingdom Metazoa; phylum Chordata; class Mammalia; order Afrosoricida; family Chrysochloridae; genus Chrysochloris; species Chrysochloris asiatica. The sequence continues at coordinate 4,230,075 of NW_006408526.1, forward strand.
GTCACTATGAGTTGGAACCAACTCCACGGCACACCACCGCCACCACTACAGTAAAAGAAACCTTGTTGTTAAGTGTCAGTGAATCAGTTCCAACTCCTGGTAACCCTGTATGATGTGTCCAAGAAGCGACTGGTGAGTTTGATCTTGTGGTTAACAGTCCAGTGCTTATCCTACTGTACTACAGAACAAACCTATAAGACAGGACTCCAAAACAAACCTACAAACATGACAATAGTGATCCAGATAGATAGCAATTTGCAAAACAAACAATTGCAAAGTAAAAAGAGGGTATAATGTATTTTCAGGAATTCCAAATGAAAAGGAAGTTAAATAGATTTCAAAATAGAAACAGTCTTTTGGCTATTTAAAACTTGGGGAAAAAACAACAACAACAAATACATATGTTACTTGGATGCAGGAAAATCAATTAAGAGGGAGGTTGGCAAAAAGTGGTGGAGGCAGCAAAAGACACTGAGAAGGAGAGAAAGAATTAAAGACAACAAAGATAATTACTGTTATATACACAATTCTGCAAATAGACGCATCAGTAGACACACAGACTGAACAGGTGTGGAAAGGAACATTGGAGTATACCCACAAATATATATAGGTTTGTCAGAGGATATTTGTACTTGGGTATTCACTTTTGCTATGAATGTGGTGGAATTTACAGGTGACAAAGTTATGAAAACATTTGAGACACAAGTAGACACTTTGGGGGGTATGAATTTGCTGGGCCTGTTGGTGCAGGATTATAGTCTTGGGTGAAACCATGGTTAATAGGCATGACATAGTCCACAAAGGCAGTGTTCTACATCCTAGTTTACTTTTGTTGTTAAGTGATATCATGCTGGTTTCGACTCATAGCAACCATGTATTGGGTTTTTGAGGAGCAACTGGTGAGTTTAAACTGCTGACCTTGTGGTTTAAACCAAACTTTCAGTACAGTGCTTATCCTACCATGTTGCACCAGGAATGCACATCCTACTTTAGTGAATAGCAACTGGGGTCTTAAAAGGTCATGTGCAGTCATCTAAGTTTCAACTATTATTAGTCTATTACTGGCCAGAGGAAAGAAAAGTGATGAAAATCAAAGACATGAAAGCAATTAGTACAGTGGACTAATGAACCATGCAGACATCAGTCCACAACTCTGAGACCAGAAGAACTAGTTGGTGTTTAGCTACCACTACCAGCTGCTCTGAAGGGAATCACATTAGAAAGTCTAGAATGGGCGAAAACTTGGAACAAAAAATCAAAATCATAAAAGAGACCACCAGGCTTACTGGTTGGACAGAAACTGGTGGAAATTGAGGATCTGACCCTTAGTCACCGTTCAGTCCTGGAACTGAACTCATCTCCATGGCTCAATTTTCAGCCAAATGAAGCTGTTGTCAGGCACTGTCAAGTTGGTTCTGACTCATGGCAACCCTCTATAGGATTTCTGAGGAGCAGCTGGTGATCTTGAACCGCCAACTTTGCAGTTCAAACTGACCTTGTCCAGTGCTTTATCCCACAGGACCACACCAGGACTCCAGTTAAACAACAGACAAGTCTGTAAAGGGAATAATGGGATTAGTAAAGTACAAAGTGAGTAAAAAATAATCCACACTCTGGTTGTAGAATTTATTTTAATCAAATTTTAGAAAAGACAAATACATCATTTTTTGGCATAATCTCCATGCTTTCCAATATACTTTGTCCATCTGTCAATGAGAGATTGTATTCCCTTATTAAAAAATTTTAGGCTGAGCTGCGAGCCACTCATGCACTACTGTCTTCACTTCATCAGAGATGAATCATTGTCCTCAAAAGACTGCTTTCAGGGGACCAAACAGGTAGAAGTCTGAAGGAGTAAGATCAGGACTATAGTAATGATGTTTTAACATCTCAAAACAGAGGTTTTGCATTGTCAACAGTTATGGGCAGAGGTGTGGAGATGTGCATTGTCATGCAAGAGCACAATGTCCTGTGGAATGATTCCGACCCATAGCAACCCTGTGTAGGGTTTCCAAGGAGCAGCTGGTGAGCTTGAATCTCCAGCCTTGGAGTTCACATGGCTTTGCAGTCTGACACATTAACCCACAACACCACACCAGGACTCCCACAATGTCCTTGGCTAGCATTTAATCTGAAGTGTAGGCTTCAGCTCTTCAGTGAGCAGTTCACTGTAATAGCACTACTGATTGCTGAATGTTTTTCTTGGTCATGTTCTAATACTGACTGGCCTTTGAGAATTTCAGAAAAATGTCAGCATCAATTTTCCAGCTGATGGTGGACTTTTGAACTTTTTCTTGGTTGTCGACTGAGCATATTTCCATTGCATACTCTGCTGGTTACTTTCAGGTTTCCATGTCTCGTCACCAGTAACGATTTTTAAAGAAACTTTTACCTTCCTTTGGGTATCTGTTCAAATTTTGTTTGCAGATGTTCAATCGCTTCTGTTTATGCTCTTCTGTGAGATGTTTTAATACTCATCCCACACAAAATTTTCAAAGCCTGTCTGTCGTGGATTATTTCGGCAGGGCCATGACTAACTTGCAAGTGATTTGCCACATAATCGGCTGTTAATCATCTATTCGACAGAATCATTCACGTGAATGCTAGTGTTGTCAGCCGTGGATGTGGATGGGTGTTTTAATGCAACTGGAGTATTTATAATTTTGACTCATCCTTATGTACAATTAATTAATCATTTGAGATCAAAAGGGCAATATTTACCCAAGGACAAAGTTCAAAAGAGTTAAGAAATTAGGAGGAATATAACAAGAAACACGTGGACGAAGTAGAATAAGTGATGCTACTTTAAGGAGGTTGATACAACATGTGTATGGATGGTTGAATAAAAATCAGATTTGCTCTGTAAACTGTTACCCAGTTCACAATAAAAATATTATCTGTTCTTCTCCCGATACTACACCTTCCAACAGCTATGACCCAATTATGGTGGTGGTGTGCTGTGGAATCAGTTCTGACTCATAGAGACCCTAAATAGGGTTTCCAAGGCTGTAAATCTTTACGGGGGCAGAAAACCTCATCTTTTTCCTTTGGAAAGCCTGGTGGTAGTTTCCAACTGCTGACCTTGAGGTTAACAGCCCGACTTGTAACTACTGTGCTGTAAGAGATCCTTTTATAAGCCTTCCAAATGCCATTTAAATCCTTATAAACCATTATATATATTATCCATATATACTTCAACACCTCTAATTCTTTCAAAATCCCTGGCAAACTAGGTGGTTTTTTTTTTCCCCTCCAACATTGTTCCAAAATCAGTTTTCTACATTGCTAAGGAGCTCTGGTAGCATAGTGGTTATGAATCGGGCTGCTAACCCCAAAGTCAGCAGTTCGAAACTACCAGCTGTTCCACAGGAGAAAGATGAGGCTTTTTGCTCCCGCCCATAAAGATTTACAGCCTCGGAAACCCTGTTCAGGGTTATTATGAGTGGGAATGACTCCATGGTGCTTAACAACAACAATATACTTCACATGCCAAAGGTCTATTTTCAAATGTAAACACAATTAACATATTTAATACTCCTTCTTCAGTCACTTCCTTTCTTTGAAACAGTTAGTTTACTACCTATTGTACTGGAAGATTTTTGTTTTTTTCTTACTTTCCACTGTTGTACTCAGTAAATATATGCTTAATTAATGAATACACAGTAAATTATGTGAAAGAGTTTTCTATACTATAACAGTGGTATGGCTTTTAGTGATTGTTGTTTTGTTGTTAAGTGCTGTCTAGTCAATTCCAACTCAAAGTGACCCTGTACAGGGTTTCCTACGAGTAGTGGGTTTCAACTGCTGACCTTGTGTTCGCAGTCCAGTGTTGATCCTACAGCACCATACTTCTTGTTGTTATGTGCCATGGAGTTGGTTCCGACTCACAGTGACCCTGTACAAGGCTTCTGAGGCTATAAATCTTTACGGGAGCAGAAAGCCTCATCTTTCACCCACGGAACAGCTGGTAGTTTTGAACTCCTGACCCTGAGGATAGCAGCCCAATTCGTAACCACTATGCTACTAGAGCTCCATAAGTAGGAGTCCATAGTAAACAAGTATTCAAAATACTACTTTGCTGAGTGGTGGAATGCTTCATAGATTAAATGCAGTTTTTCTGATGTATCTCTATTTTTAGAATAGATAAATTTTAGCGCTGAAAGAGTTTTCATTTTGCCTACATCCCTGCCATCTGTCTGACTGAAATCTTATCTAAGCAAGTCTTATTAGCATTAAACATGTGCAAATGCTGAACATGAAAAATCCTGGCCCATAAGTGCATTCAGAATGCAGAAAACAAAATGGTGTTGAGGTAGCTAGAATTTGCTTTCAGTCCAAAGCAATTAAAAATAATTCATGATATGCCCTATGTATTTATACTTAAGATCTATGCTCCCTCGTCTTCTTCATTTGGACAAACCAGTTTAATGCAGACGCAGTCCCTATGGTACAGAAAGTTATCATTTACCTGCAAAATCAATATCAGAATTCCAATTTGAAATTCCATGAGTCTTGTTTGTTTTATTACTTTGAAAGTTATTAAATGTCCTGTCTTTCCAGCTAGAACATAAAAGATGAGAGCTATCCCTTTTACTTCTCTTAAAGACACGATACAATGTGTGTGTGTGTGAACTGATGTATGCACATGTTCACTCAATAAGTATTGCTATACAAAAATTGATATTTAAAAGTCATTTACAAAGATTGTTGTTGTGTAAGTGCCGTTGAATTGGTTCCAACTCAGTGACTCTATATAGGTTTCTGAGGAGCGGCTGGTGAGCTTGAACTGCTGACCTTGAGGTTGCAGTCCAGGCTTTATCCCACAGCCCCACACCAGGATGCCATAACAAAGATTACATTTCCCTACACCTCCCTAAGGGAATAAAAGCCGTTACAAAAGGTGTTAGAAGAGCTTTACAGAGAAGGTCACATTTTAATAAGATTTGAGAAAAAATTTGTAGTATGGTAAGGTGAGAAGGGATAAAATCTCCACCTAAAAGGGTCACAAGGCAAAAAATGTAAAGGCATTAGACAAAAGTTAGAATGTCAAACTTAATGGTCCTTTGTATTAAAATTATAGAATTAGAATGGATCCATGCTTGAGTGGAAAGAATAGAGGTGGGGGTGAGCAAAGAAAGAAGAGGAAACCAGAGCCCAGAATACGCAGTGGGGAGTCCTGAGATGGTGCAATCAGCAGTTAAAGTGCTTGTCAAAAGGTTGGAGGTTCCATCCACTCAGAGACTAATCAGAAAAAAAGACCTGGTGAGCTCCTTCTAAAAAAGCAGCCACTAAAGTCCTAGTGTGACACTGTAGGATAAACACTGGACTGAAAGATCGCTTTGAACTTCAAGGTCAGCGTTTCAAACCTAGGAGCTGCTCAGAAATACTATAGTCACTATTAGTCAGAACCAACTCCATGACACTTAACAACAACAATAATAACCCTATACAGCACAATTCTATTTTGACATATTTGGGGTCATCTTGAGTTAACATCTCCATGGTAACCTTTTTTTTTTTAAAAAAAAAAGTATTCATCGAATCTGGAAAATGTTAATTTCTCAAAAAAAAAAAAGCAGGCCCTGGACCAAGTTTAGCTAGACAGAAAAGAGAGTGGGAAGCAGAAATAAGATGTAGAAAGTAAAAATTAGTTATAAAACTCCAGGTGAAACATAAGCTGGTCCACTGTGTCTTCCCCCTTTGTGCACTGAGAAAGTAGCCCACTGTTACTAGCATCAGATTTGCTAGTGATATTTCCCAAAAATCTGAAACTTAACACAGGAAAGATAAAAGGCTACAAATATGGACTTTGGTGAATCAGAGTAAAAGTCTACATTCTGATTTGGAGAATATCCTAAGTTTGACAAATTATTCTCTCATACTATCCATGGGCTGCCAAACAAACCAACAGATCCATTTTGGAAGAAGTGCAGCTCGAGTGCTCCTTGGAGGCCAAGATGGCCAAACTTCATCTCTCATACTT
>NW_006408526.1:4236252-4243763 GCF_000296735.1 Chrysochloris asiatica
AACAACAACAACAACAACTATCCCTGGTATGGCTCTGTAGGATAAGCCCTGGACTGGTAAACACAAATTAGGCAGTTCAAACCCAGCAGCCTCTCTCTGAAACCCTACAAAGAGTCACTCTGAGTTGGAACTGACTCTAAGGCACGCAACAACAGTAACAACTGCCCTAAAATAGTCTGTGAGGTGAATCTTCACTTTTCTTGCACAGCCCTATATCCTCATGTAGACCATTTTCCACCAGTAGAAAGACCTATTGAGAACTTACGTAACAATAGAGAAAACCAATGCTTATCACCCACATTTTTTGTCTTGAGTATGAAGAAGCATTTGCCATTGAGTTAATCCTAAATCATGATGACCTTATGTATATCAGAATAGACATGGACTCCGAAGAATTTTCAATGTCTGAATTTTCAGATCACTAGGCCTGTATTCTAAGGAATATTTAGGTGGACTTGAATCTAGATAGTTAAAAAACAAACAAACAAACAAACAAAACTGAACTAAATGAATCTGTATACCCCCTTGAACATATTCCACACATTGACATTATCAACCATGTTATAACACCCACATTTTATTGTCATCTATTATAACCAGTTTCTAATTTTACAGTGCTGTACTTCTATTCCTTTTCTATCTTCAACCTTATCTGGTCTTCCAATTCAGCGTTTATATCCATGGGATCCTAATGTAATTGCTCTTCTTAAACTGTTTGGACTTTGTGTTGCTATATAATTCCTCCACTTGAATATGGTCTCAAGTTCATATATCTCCATTTACTCACCTTGAGTAAAGCTGAATCTCTATTTCCTTTGTGCATATATGTGGGTGACCAGTTATGGCTAGAGAGAAACACACTAGATTCAGTTTCTATTTATGAAGAAAATATCAAATGTTATAGTATCATTGTCCAAATTTCATGTTTTTTCTATATTTGACTCACTCTGTACTTTTGGAAAAAAAGGCTATTTGTCAAAACTATTTTTACTTCAAACATTGAACAGTATATACTTAGCTAACAATCTTGCTGCTCATTTTACTGAATGATGGAAATATGCCATGAAGTCATAGATCTATCTTTATTTATGCTACAAAAAAAAAAATAAAAGAAAGAACTATCATAACACCTAAGGATGGAGTCTCCCCTTGTTTATTGGATTATAGTTTTCCTTTTCTACTAAAAGATTTTGCGCCAGTTATCTTTTAGTTGTTTCATTATTATCTTTCTCCTCTGAATATTTCCAATCAGTACACAAGCATGTTTAATAATTATATATTTCAAAAATTACTTTCTTGACATCCTACCCACTTTCAACTATTGCTTGATTTCTCTGTGAAACTTAGGTGGGGGCTTCAAAAAGTTTGTGGAAAGATTCCATTATCTTTTAATTCCACTTTCCACAAGCTTTATGAAGTCCATTTTTATATTACTGGCTTCCCCTTAAGATTCTTCATAGATGAATTCTTTACCATTTCTATAGCTCTAAAATTTGCAATGCAACCAGATATTATTGCTTCTCTTCTTTGTCTGCATTATTTCCTTAAGCAACTCATCTATGCATGGTTATCACTCAGGTTTACATCTCTCATTATTGCCTTTCCAAAGACATCAAGAAGTGTTCTTTTTACTAATCACTAGCATGCAAAACAAAATCAACATGGGTAAAATAGAAAATGTGGCAACATATGCTGCAGTATTTTGTTAATTGTTATAACCTATGTAACCTATGGAGTCATGGGTTAATGCACTGGACTGCAAAATTGGTTTGAATCACAAGGTCGCCAGTTCAAGCTCACCAATCACTCCTCGAATTCCTATACAGGTATGCTCTAGGTCAGAACCGACTAAAAGGCACTCAGCAACAACAACAACAACAACAACAACAACAACAATGTAACCTACATCATCCATATGGCATATGGCAGTGCTGTAACATAACTCACTCATGAAGAACTAAGTTACTGAAAATACTGGTTGAGTTTGTCATCTGAATACAGAAAAATTAGAGAAGAGAAGAGATGAAAGCAATGATTTAAAACTCAAGGGGAAATCTTTAATTTTGAAAACAGGAATAACATGATCATATATTTCATATCCAACCAAAAATATTCTAAAAGTATCAGGAAAATAAAATCACGATCACAAACTTCTTTTTAGGCAATATGTGAATTAAGATGTAGATAACTTACAAATACCAGAAAGATGCAAAAGTTTCACAAGGACACTTAACATCAATGAGAAGAGTGTATGCGTTTTTATAACCAGAAAGATAGTGCGTCATCTGCTTCTCTTAGAAGAATTCAGCAAATTAAATTTTATGAAATTAACTCTGGCCCTACTTCCCCATAAAATGTCTTTAAAATACTGGATTTAATAAATTATTTAGATTATTAAAAATTAAGTAAAATTAAAATACACAAGTACCAAAATTATAAAAATGCATCACAAAAAGCAAAAATATATGAGGGTTTACATTTACAGTATTTTTTTTTTTAATCACAAAACACAATGAAACATTTTTAACAAAAATTCTGTATATTTTAAAAAATTGTTTATGTGGTGCAAGTTTACAAAGCAGAGAAACAGAACATATATAAAAAGTTAACAGAAAGAAATGAAAAATGTCCTGAAATGTAAAATATAAGAGGAAAAAAAAATATTAGTGGTATAAAGAAACACAAGGGAGAGTAGATATTGCTAAATGTAAAGTAAAATATATTGAGGAGAGAAATGAAAAACCAGAATTTAAAAAGAAAATGGTTGCCTCGGTCTGGATTTCATTAGAAAATTGCATGTTTCTAAGGTAAAAGAAAAGTGTTTTATGAGAATGCTGAGTGAGGTTCAGATAAAAAGAAGAGCTCCGAGGAGATGGACTGACACAATGGCAAAACCACTGAGCTCAAATGTAACAATTGTGAGGATGGCACAGGTGGAACATTGTTTTGTTCAGTTGTGCCTAGGGTTGCTATGAGTTGAAACCGATTTGAAGGCACCTAACAACAACAACAACAGGAAGGCAAAAGGAAAGCAGGTAGATACGGAGAATCAGTCAGGTACTAGCAATAGTGGAAAGTTGTTTACATTCCTAGGATGGAAAGGGAACATGACAATTACAGAGATCCAGTGAGCTGTAAAAATCGAAGAAGAACTCAAGCAGGACCTGCAGCTTTAATAAAAGGAGTAAAGCAACTGTTAAACCTCAGGCTGAAAGGATGCAAGCTGAAGAAATAAATATCTTGTTTTCCCTACAGCTAGCCTAGTAACTGGATGGTGACTCCCATTGCCTGAACTCAACCAATAAGCCTCTGGCAAGTGAGATAAAGAAATAATTTCAGTAAAGATCAGGCTGCCTTGTCAAAAGGTAAGGAGAAGATGAGTAAACTTAGAAGGGCAAATGGAAAATATACACTACAAAATCAGAAATGGCGAACATACCAAGGAGACCCAAAATAAGCATAGTGAAGTGCCCCCAAAAGTGGAAAAGAAAGAATAGCTAATAAGAACTAATATGTGGTAATATACATAATGATATATAAAAGAACTTTTATAGACTTAAAAATGATCTGAATTTATATAATTATAGAAATTCAATTTTCCTGGTGATATTAATACAGATTAACCGTTGCCCTCAGAAACCCTATCCAATGTCACCATGAATTGGATCCAACTCAGTGGCACTTGACAACAACAATTAGCTATAAAAAATATGCTTGTAAAGATACCAGATACTGGACTTCAGGTAAAGAAAGAAACCTTTAACTAGCTGTGCAAATTATAATGATGGTGAATAACTGAGAATTCTTTGAATAGAAGACAATGAAAAACATTAAATACAGAAAGAATGTGACACTAAAAGATATTCCCAGTAGAAAGAAAACAAAAACAATATAGAAAATGTAGCCTCTCAGATAATTTTATTTTAATGAATATATATTCAGACCAAAGGTAAATTAGACTGGACATCAATACCTGAAACATAACTAGACCATCCCAAAATATCTATAAATTAGGAATATATACCTGTATATACCTGATGAGTTGAAAACATATATATTTAAAATTAGAAAATGTTTAAATTACTTGAAAACAAAAACATACCATTTAGTAACTTGTGACATCTCTTATTGTATATCTTTGAGTTGATTCTGCATAGCAACACTGTAGGACAGAACAGAATTAGAGGTTTCTAGTTTTCACTGGAGTATGTTGCCAGATTTTCTCTCCCGTGGAGTCACTAGTGGGTTCTAACTGCAGGTGTTTTGATTAACAGCAGGTTATTTAACCATTGCGCCACAGGGCTCCTTGTGACATACATCAGCAGAAGTCAAAGCAGGACTTCATTGTTGTTATTAATACTGCCTAGTCAGTTATGACTTATAGCGATCCTTTGAGAGTGGCTGGTGGATTTGAACTCTGACCTTATGGTTAACCATCCAGTGCTTATCCTTTAATGTATCTGAAAAAAATATGTTCTATGAAACTGAATGAAAGGAACTTGGAGCCAAATAGATAACAAAAACATTGCCTTCAAATTGATTCTTACTCATAGTGACCAGATATAGGCTTCAAGGATTGTAAACCTTTAAGGGAGCAAACAACCAATTTTGTCTCCTATAGAGTGACTGATGGGTTTGAACTGCTGACCTTGTATTAAGCAGCCCAATGCCTAAATCACCATGCCACCAGAGCTCCTTAATACCAGCATTGTTGTTGTTGTTGTTAGGTGCCATTGAGTTGGTACTGACTCATAGCGACTCTGTGTACAACAGAACAAATCACTGTCCGGTCCTGGGCCAACCTCACAATTTTTGCCATGCTTGAGCCCATTGATGCTGCCACTTTGCCAGTCCATCTCGCTGGGGGTCTTCCTCTTTTTCTCTGACCCTCCACCTTACCAAACGTGATATCCTTCTCCAGCTACTGGTCCCTCCTGATAACCTGTCCAAAGTATGAGAGGCAAACTTTGGCCATCCTGGCTTCCAAGGAGCACTCTGGCTGTACTTCTTCCAATCAGCATAGAATAGGGAAAAAGTAAAAGCCACAGTGAATGCACCTGTATACCCACCACAATGAGAAAGTATTGCACCTATTGGGTACTGCTGATCAAAGTGAAATTTTTTCTCTCCAATGTAGAACACTCTTAATATCTACTAAGGCTGACTATATGCCTGCTTTTGACAAAGTAATTCCTATGCTAGTTATATGTAAAACCAAAGTCAACAAACGTACACAATAGTGTACACAGTGGCACTATTCATAGTAATCCCTAATTGGAAATACTGTAAATGTCCATGATATTAAAATAGAAAGAAAATTGTCTTCTATACAACAATAAAATTAGCTAACTACTGTTATAGTCAAAAGCACATAGATATCCCGTCAGAGTACTGAATGAAAGAAACCAGCCACAAAATACAAATATTGGAAACTTTAATTTGATTGGAAATTGAATCAGGGAGCATTATTTTAACATGATAGAGACCAGAAGTCTGATTGCTGCTAGGAATGCCAATGATTGGAAGCATGCATAAAGGAGTTTTCTGCATTGTTAATATTTCATACCTTTATATGGTAAGATGATCATTTACCATTTTTATTATCATTTTATCTCAATGCTAAGAATGAGAGGAAACAGTTAATTTTCTAGGTCATGGGGCCAATGCAAACTTGATCGATAGTATGATATTAACCATTGCAATTGGTGGCTCCATAATAAAAGCACTGGACTGCAAACCACAGGATCCCCAGTTTGAGCCTGCCAACAGCTCTCTGGGAGGAAAATGAGGTTTTCTGCTCCCACCAAGATTTAAAGGCTCGGGAACCCTGTATAGGTTTGTTGAGGCAGAACTGACTCGACAACACTTGGCAACAACATATTCACAAGCAATACAAGCTTGAGACATTTGTCAAAAGGGTGGTGATTGTGAGAAATTGATTTGGAGACTAAAGGGAACAGTTGAACATAAGACTGTTTGTTAAACAGGAACATTACATCATGCTAAATAACAGATTTTTATTTACCTTTCGAGAGTGAACACATATGATTTGGTATTCAGTGGTTTCCGAGTCATACACTCTCAGAAGCAACTATATATTAAATTTCAGTGATGTGGGAAAACAGTCTAGAAGAAAAACAGTGAGGGTTGCTTATATCATTACTCATGAGTCCAGTGGAGAAAATCTTATAAGTCACTGCTCTACAAACATATTTTCCTGTCTGAGAAAATAGTGTTTCCCTAACGAGGTTTGACACTTAGTCAAGTATGCTTGTTTCGCAATAGCAATGTGCACTCTGATATTAGATCCCTGCAGAAGCTTTGAATCATGAGTATGCATGTCCTAGAAAAATCTATGTTGTAAAAGCAAACATTTTCATAGAAATTATTCACTATTTTCTTCTTTTGTAGCTTATATTACATCTCAATTTATTTCTCCTTAAAAGTTTTTTACATAAGTTATGCTGACAATTGAGCATCTGTAATGATAATAATAATGACTATAAAGGAGCTCTGGTAACATAGTGGTTATGAATCGGGCTGCTAACCTCAAGTCGGCAGTTTGAAACTACCAGCCATTCCACGGCAGAAAGATGAGGTTTTCTGTTAATATTTACAGCCTCAGAAACCCTGTGCAGGGTCACTATGAGTTGGAACCGACTCCACAATATTTAACAACAACAACAATAATGACTATTTACATGACACTTCACCTTAAACAAAAATAGATAAAATACCTATTGTTGTTTCTGTTGTTAGGTGCCATTGAGTCGGCACCGACTCATAGCGACCCTATACACAACAGTCCGATCATGGGTCAACCTAACTACTGTTGCAACACTTGAGTCCATCGATGCTGCCACCTAGCCAATCCATCTCATTGGGGGTCTTCCTCTTTTTCTCTGACCCTCCATCTTACAAAGCATGATATCCCTCTCCAGCGACTGTTCCTTCCTGAGAATATGTCCAAAGTATGAGAGACGAAGTTTGGCCATCTTGGCCTCTAAGGAGCACTCTGGCTGCACCTCTTCCAAAACAGATCCATTGGTTCTTTTGGCAGCCCATGTCACTTTTAGTATTCTCCTCCAACACCATAATTCAAAGGCATCAATTTTTCTATGATCTTCCTTATTCATTGTCCAGCTTCCGCATGCATATGAGGTTATTGAAAATACCATGGCTTGGGTCAGGCACACCTTAGTCCTCGACCTGATAGCTTTGCCCTTCAACACTTTAAAAAGTTCCTGTGCAGCAGATTTGCCTAATGCAATACGTCATCTGATCTCTTGACTGCTGCTTCCATGAGTATTAATAGTTGATCTAAGAAGAATGAAGTCCTTGACAACTTCAGTCTTTTCTCCTTTGATAAGAATGTTGTTTATTGGTCCAGTGGTGAAGATTTTTGTTTTCTTGACATTGAGATGTAATCCATAAGTAAGGCTGTGCTCTTTGATCTTCATCAGTAAATATTTTAAGTCCTCTTCACTTTCAGCAAGCAAGGTTGTATCATC
>NW_006408526.1:4248127-4256112 GCF_000296735.1 Chrysochloris asiatica
AGTAGTGAGGTTGGCCCAGGATCGGACATTGTTTCGTTCTTCTGTGCATGAGGTTGCTGTGAGTCAGTTCCAACTCGATGGCACCTGACAACAACAACAACAACTTGGTACAATGGTTAAGAGCTCATTTGCTAATGAAAAAGTCAGATAGTTGAACATACCAACTGTTTTCCCAGAGAAAGATGTGTCAGTGTTGTTTTTGTAAAGATTTACAGCCCTGGAAACTGTGTGGGGCAGCTCTACTCTGTCCTACAGGGCTGCTTTGACATGAATTCCACTCAAGGACAGTAGGTTTTTGTTAGAGAATTAAAAGAAGAGTGTTATCATTTTGCTCATGATTGAAATTCCAATTTGAACACCATTTACTCTATCAAGCACTCATCTGTATTCTGAACAAATAATCTGAGGAGTTGGATTAAGTAAAGAAAAGTGTAATATCAGGATTGGAAGAAGACTCCCTAACAACTTGCAATATATACAACTTTGCTTGCTGAAAGTGAAAAGGACTTAAAATATTTACTGACAAATATCAAAGACCACAGCTTTTGGTAGAGGTTGCACCTCAACATAAAGAAAAACTACTCATCACTGGACCAATAACATTATAGTCTATGGAAATAAGATTGAAATTGTCAAAGACATCATTTTGCTTGGATCCACCATCGACACTCATGGAAGCAGCAGTGAAAAAAATCAAACAATGTGTTTCATTAGGCAAATCTGTTACACAAGACCTATTTAAAGTGTTCAAGAGCAAAGATGTCTATTTCAGGACTAACGTATGCCCAACACAGGGTAATTTCAATAGCTTCATATGCATGTGAAATTTGGACAATGAATAAGGAAGACTGTAGAAGAATTGATGCACATGAATTATAGTGTTGGTGGAGATCATTAAAAGTATCATGGACTTTTAGAAGAATGAACAAATCTGTGTTGGAAGAGGTACAGCCATAATGATCCTTAGAGGTCAGGATAGCAATACTTCATCTATCATGTTTTGGACATATTGCTATGAGGGACCAGCCCCTGGAGAAGGATATCATGCTTGCTAAATTGGAGGGTCATGAAAAAAGAGGAAATCCCCAAAAAGTTGGATTGCCACAGTGGCAGCAGCAATTAAGCTCAACAGTGATTATGAGTATGGAGCAGAATGGGCAGTGTTTCATTCTTTTGTTCATAGAGTCAGTGTGAGACAGAATTGACTCAAAGGCATCTAATATAACATCACAGTATTTTCCTTTAATTGATAGAATATATTTAGAAAAAGCATGCATTTACATATAAATGATTACAGATACAAAGCAAATGGGAAAACAGATCCTGGAGAGTAATTGAATTTTCCCAATTAGTTATCAAGAGAAGTCTTAACTATTTTTCTAGAGATTTTTCCATTATCCTTCACCTTTATTCAACTTGAGGATGAGAAAGATTGATTCTCAATGATACTTGCATCTCAGTAATGCTTGCATCAGTAATATTAGCATCATAATATTAGACTTCATTATATACGTAATCTTTTAGCAAATTAAATTTAATGCATCCTGCACTACTTTCTAAAAATATACCTGGTCTTAAAAAAAGTATTGCATTTTAAGTTTGTATTTACACACATGTATCTCAGCACCACTCCACAAGACTGCCAAGATGAAAAGCCTTAATTTAAAACAGTGTCCTCTATCTAGTTTGCACAGATGGTGTATTCTTCTTGAAATGTAGTTGAACTGAATTCAGTGACCTAAGTACCCTCCCATTTTTGCTAGAAAATACCCATAATACCTAATGAAAAAGCTTATACAACAGAAAAGCATAATGCCATAGAAAGAACATATGTTTAAAAAATATATAGCATGAAGACCCTGAACTTCTTACCTAGAGTTTTATTTATTTTTTCCTGCCAAAAATATCCTGTGAAATCTTCTTTATCCTTGAATATGAACATGCTCCCCATCTGCATCCACCTGGAAGGTGACCCAGTTCTCTGGAACTCCTGGAGTTCTAAGTTGAATCTCTATGCTGCACTTGGCACAGCTTCTGGCAAGAGCGATTTCTAAAGAGTGGTTCCTGTAATATGAAATTACACTGTGTCCTCTTGATCTGTAGTGATTGTTTTCGAGGTAAATTTAGGGCACCTGACATTAAAATATTTTATTGAAATGGGGACAAACATCACCAACGTATAATTATCTGCTGCAGTAATTTTGTGAGAATACATTTCTTAATATTTTGTTTCCAAACAAACAGAGCCATCTGTTTGAGCCTTTTATTTATACATCTTCAGTCCTTTGTTCACAACCCCTGAGAAGTTGCTCATTGCCTTGTCCTTCTTGAGTGACTCCCTAAGGCATTGGAAGCACACCACCTGTTGACCAACAGAGCTGCTGTGTGTACATCCCATGGCAGCAGGTCAGTTTTCAAGACCTAAGCCAGCACTCCATCGGTGGCAATTTTTATCTTTGTAAATAAATAAATTTTGTTTGTTTTATTGTTATGTGCCAAGAGTCAGTTCCAACTCACAGCGTTGCTGCAAAGGGTTTCTGAGGCTATAAATCTTTATGGGAGCAGAAAGTCTCATATTTCTCCTGTAGAATGGCTGGTGATTTTGAGTTGCTGACCTTAAGGTTAGCAGCCCAATTCGTAACCACTATGCTACAAGAGCTAAATAGATGAAATTAAAAAAATGTTCTGTGTTTTATTACTTGTGCTTTTCTTAGAGACTTAAGATTTACTAAGAGAAGAACGAGGCAAACACTGTTCACTTAGAAGTAACAATTTGAGACAATTTTTCCATGGCTTTGCTCTGAATGTCAGTACATGTCTTTGCTTTACATACTTTGGCAGCAGAGAATCTTGGGAAAATCATGTTCTTTTTCTGTTAATCAAACACTGAGTTGAGGCTAGACTTGTACTCTTTAACCAGTCTTTATTCTCTCATTGCTTTTGGTGATATTTTTTCTTCATATAAAAACTGAGATATTTTTGAGGCCCTTATTTGGAAGATTCTCCATCATGTCAATATTTTTTTAAGCAAAGCATCATATCATAAGTACTTTATGGGTAGTTTACCAAAACATTTCATGTTTACTGTGTGGCTTTATCCTTAATCTTGTTAGAAATTTAAAGCTTTTCATTTTAATGAGGAAGTGCTTCCTAGTTAACAGAGTAGTGACCAATACAAATGATTGAAATGAATGAGAATATGTGCTATTGTGTGTAATGAAACTAGTCTCCTTTATTTGACAACCATTTCTAGGAAACCACCTTAATGTAATTATAAAGAAAAAAATACAGTTTTATCCTACTCCTTTCTCTTATATATTTGGCAACAGTTGCAGGCCATGGAGAAACAAAAGTTATTATAATATTTATATTTAAGGATTATGAATTCATTTATATAGTAGTCATTGTGGTGTTTCATTGCATGCAGAGTCAGAAAAATAGCTAAATAAATATTGTAAGCCATCTTTATTTGAAATACCCTCAGTGGAAGACAGCACAATCTCTGGCTGTTTATATTTAAACAGCATGATAAAAATGACTTTATGCTATAATCATGTAAGGAACATGAGCCTTCTGATATATCCACATAATAAAACCACAGTAGGCTGTACCTTATTGCCTATGTGGGACGCAAGACCACATAAAGTACACCTTCCCAGTTGACCTAATTTATTACCCTTGACATCAAATTTCTCTAAGTTGCTAGCATGGTCAGAAAGTAGAAGGTGACTACTTGAGGCTGATGTATTTTTAATAATGGCAACCCTGAGATACCTCATGGTAGAAATTGCAACTGATGCCAAGGTGATTAGCATATGTTCCAGCTGTAGCCAGCCCTTCTGTTGATTTCCCCAATGAACTGTGAACCTCAGAAGTGTTTTGCTGACCTTGTGTTGAATGTGCTTTTCTAGAATTCCCTTTTGTAAAGATATAAAATATATTTAATTCACAGTGGCAGCTGTCTTTTGCTTACTGGTTAACTTGGGCAGTGGTGGCACCTGGGTCCAAATCATAACAATATCATCTTTCATGGAAAGGATGGTAAAATATTTAGACCAATGAACAGAGACAGATATAGGAGCTGTATGTATAAATAAGTATGTTGGAACTTTAAAGCTGTACAAGAATTTATCATGCAAATACTGTGGGTTTGCTTAAAATGGCCTCCTGAAATGACTGCCTAGTTGTCCCAATGCCACTGTCATTGAGTCAAATATTTGTTGGAGTATTACATTTTATTGGTAAAATTGCTTAGATTTGTTAAATGAATTTTTCCTATCATATTGTTTCTATCATATCAAGCATTAAGCTTACAAATAATTCATTATCACTTTTTTTAAATGACTAGGAACTGTACCAGTGAGATCATAATCATGGAATTTTAAATTATTTTCATGAAAGGTCAGCTTTAATGTCTCTCTGAGGAAATATCTACTAAGTTTATATATGCCATATCCTTCTGATAAAATCAAATCACCCCAAAGGGCATGCTAGGCAAATCTGAAGCATCCATCAATATACTGCTCTTAGGTTGTTGAATGTGATGACAGGAAACATAAAGGAAACTTAATTTGACATTATGTCATTTTTTGGATAAATATATTTATATCCCAAAGGTCCCCTTGTGGAGTCCTGGTGTGGCACTGTGGGTAAATACGCCAGACTGCAAAGCCGTTTGAACTGCAAGATCAGTGGTTCAAGCTTACCAGCTACTCCTTTGAAACCCTATACAAGGTCACTATGGGTCGAAACCGACTCGACGGCACTTAACACCAACAGCAACAAGGTCCCCTTGTGGCACTGCAGGATAATGGACTAGACTGTGAGGTCAGTTTGAACACCAAGGTCGGTGGTTCAAACCCAACAGCCACTCCTTGGAAATCCTAGACAGGGTCACTATGAGTCAGAATGGACTCCAGGGCAATTAACAGAAGCAAACGCCCCTTAAAACAAAAACAAAAACAACAACAAAAAAAAAAAACACCTGTGGAAATAAATGCACCATAGTCTGTTTGAGGCAAGGACATTTTGAAATGTAAATGCAAATTTTGAACAAGCTAATATTTTAAAAGGAAAACAACAGTCACATAAATCTTCATACTTCTTTCATTCATAATCATAATCATTTACCAACATGATTATTAAGCTCCTAATATGTGCTGGGTTATGCAGAGAATGGAGTTTTTAGATTAAATATGAGTCAATAGAATAATTTGATATGAGATAGCTGAACCCCGGTGAGCTCTTAAAAATGTGACATCTGCTATGGGTTGCAATGTGACCTCCCAAAATATGTGTTTTAATTCCTAATCCTTAAATGAGGGGACTTCAAAAAGTTAATGGAAACAATCCATTATTGGTTATACTTCCATTTGGGGCTGGGTTTTCTTTATTATATTGATGCTGTTTAGTACAGAGTATGCCTTACGGTATAAGAGAGATATAAAGAGAAATAAAATAGATTCAACAAATAAGAGAAAAGACAAACCACAGGAAGATCATCCATCATCAGAAAGCTCAAGAGACAAGTACATTTTCTCCAGAGCTGACCGAGAGAGTCATCCCAGAGAGAAAGCCATCCCCTATGTCTGGCACTCTTAAGTTGGACTTTTAGCTTCCTAACTATGCAAAGAATGGAAATTCCAGAACATTAAATTGTGCTCATGAGAAACTTGTACTAGACCAAGAGGCAGTCTTTGGAACAGAGCAAGGTGATGCTGAATGGCTTAAAATAGGGAAAGGTCATATTTATTCAATCTGTATGCTGAACAAATAATTTCAGAAACTGGATTATATTAAGAAGAACATGGCATCAGGACTGGAGAAAGACTCACTGACAGCTTGCAATATGCAGATGGTATAACCTTGCTTACTGGAAGCCAAGGAGATGGGGGATACTTATTGATGAAGGTAAGAGACTAATATGTATTAAAACTTAATATAAAGAAAAGGAAAATTCTTACAAATGGACCAATTAATAGCATCTGATAAAAAGGGAGAACATTGAAATTGTCAAGGATTTCATTTGCTTGTATCCACAATCAATGCTCAAGAAAACAGTAGTCAAGAAATCCAAGGACAAATTATATTAGGCAAATCTGCAACAACAGGTCCCTTTAAGTGCTAAAGAGCAAAGACTCAAGCCTGGTATTTTCAGTCACTTTATATGCATGTGAAAGCTGGATAATGAATAAGAAAGACTACAGAAGAATCTGGTGCATTTTTTTATAAAAGTTTTTAGTGTGAACTGTGTGATAATTTACATGAGAGAACATTAGCTTTACATTCACCCTATCATTTTTTGTTTCATTGCAATGATTACAATGCATCATCAGTCTGGTGCATTTTTAATTATAGTGTTGTCAAAGAATTTTGACAAGACCATAGCCAGCCAGAAAAACAAATAAATCTGTTTTGAAAAAAGTAAGGCAGGATTGATCCTTAGGAAGTCTGTCATACTTTGGACATGTTGCCAAGAAGGGCTAGTTCCTGGAGAAAAACATCATACTTAGTAAAGTGGTTTGGTTGTATAAAGTCCTTTGGGTTCCAACTCAAGCAACCCTGTTTCTGAGGCTGTAAATCTTTAAGCAGAAAGTCTCATCTTTCTCCTATCGAGCAAATGGTAGACTTGAACTGCTGACCTTTTGGTTAGCAGCCTAGTTCTTAATCCACTACGTTACTAGGGCACCTTTGGTAAAGTGGAGGTTTACAAAAAAAGAGGACTACCATCATCAAGAAGGATTGATGCAATGGCAGCAACAATAGGCTCAAACATAACAATTGTGAGGACGGTCCAGGACTATATTTTTTATAGTGACACAGGGTAACTGTGAGCAGTAACTGACCTTATAGCACCTAACAACTGTGATAAATTTCTGTATTGTAAAGCTGTCTACTTGTGGTAACTGTCTTATAGCAATACAAGATAATTAAGACATGATCTGATCAGTAAATATACACTCTGAAAATCTTGGAATTGAGGATAATTGTATTCTTGGAACTGAAAATAATTAGATTAAGAACACCTCACACTACATATCCCCTGGCATGAGAAGCAAAGTTAACTACTTTTCTACCAGTTGTTGTAGGGGAGAATCACTTCTCATATGCTGTATATTAAATTCAAGGATCAAACCTAAAAGAGTTTTGTGTTCTCAGTAACCATGAATTCAATAAGCGATCTCATTCATAGACTGAGGACAATAAAAAAGTTAAATGATTTACAAACAACAACAAAATAGAAAGTGCAGAAATAGAATGATGAGCACAAATGAAAACTTGATACATGACGGAGGGGACAATGAAAATAAACTGGAAAAGTACTAAATATTTCATAGATATGGAAAGTAAAATAATACAAAATAGAATCAATTCTTCATTCCATACACAAAATGAATTCCAAGCAACTAAAAATATATAAATCTAAAAAGCAAAGCTACAAAACTTCTCAAAAAAATGAAGTGATTGCTAAGGGTTTATTAAACAAGACAAAAGTGCCTGCACTAGATGTACAGGTAAATATTACTTTATTAAATTAGGAAATTTGTCGAGCTTGCTATTTTTAAGTCACCGTACTTTGAAGGTACATCAGTTAACAAACAAATATTTCTGCTTCTTTTGAGTTTACATTCTAGTCTGCTGTGGAGTGGGTTCTAACTCATAGTTACTCTGTACAGGGTTTTCAAGTCTGTACATCTTTATAGGAGCCTTAAGTCTCATCTTTCTCCCACAGAGTGACTAGGAGATTCAAACTATGCTACCAGATCTCATTAGTAGTGGGAAGCATAGTAAATCTGTTATCAAGTCAATTTTGATTCATCGAGACCCTAAAGTACAGAGTTGTTGTTGTTGTTGTTGTTGTTAGGTGCCATAGAGTCAGAACTGACTCATAGCGACCGCGTGCACAGCAGAATGAAACAATGACCGATCCTGGGCCAACCTCACTACCGCTGCCACACTTGAGTCCATCAATGATGCCACCTGGC
>NW_006408526.1:4256212-4257374 GCF_000296735.1 Chrysochloris asiatica
GTTGAATAAGTATGGTGAAAGAATACAACCTTGTCGCACACCTTTCTTAATTTTAAAACATTCAGTGTTCCCATGCTCTGTTCGAACAATTGCTCCTTGGTCTAGGTACAGATTCCTCATGAGTACAATTAAGTATTCTGGAATACTCATACTTTGCAATGTTGTCCATAGCTTGTCATGATCCTCACAATTGAAAGCCTTTGCGTAGTCAATAAAGCACAGGTAAACATCTTTCTGATATTTTCTGCTTTCAGCCAAGATACATCGCACATCAGCAATGGTATCTATCGTTCCACGGTCTCTTCTGAATCCAGCTTGAACCTTTGTAAGTTCTCTGTCAATGTATGATTGTAGCCGTTTCTGTATTACCTTTAGCAAAACTTTACTCGCTTGAGCTATCAAAGAGACTATATGATGACCCACATTCTGTTGGGTCACCTTTCTTTGGAATGGGCACAAATATGGATCTCTTCCAATCAGTCGGCCAGATAGTTGTCTCCCAAATTTCTTGGCAGAGATGAGTGAGTGTCATCTGTGCCGCCTCACTTTCTTGAAAGATTTAAATTTTTATTTCATCAATTCCTGATGCCTTGTTCTTTGCCAATTCTTTCAATGCACCTTAGACTTCCTCCTTGAGTATCATTGGCTCTTGATCATATGCTATCTCTTAAAACGGTTTAACATTAACCATTTCCTTTTGATACAATGATTCTGTGTATTCCTTCCATCTTCTCTTGATGCATTCTGCATCATCCAATAATTTGCCCAGAGAATCTTTCAATAACGAAAGTCGAGGCTTGAATTTTTTCTTCAGTTCCCCTAGCTTGAGAAATGCTGACCGTGTTCTTTCTTTTTGGTTTACTGATTCCAAATCTTTGCACATTTTATTATAATATTTGGCTTCATATTCTCGAGCTGATCTTTGAAATTTTCTGTTCAGCTCTGGGACCTCCTCATTTCTTCTATTTGCTTTAGCATCTCTACGTTTGAGAGCAAGTTTCAAAGTCTCTTCTGATATCCATTTTGGCCTTTTCCTTCTTTCTTGTCTTCTTAATGTCTTTTTATTCTCTTCCTGTATGATGTTCTTGATGTCATCCCACAACTCTTCTGGTCTTTGGTCTTTAGTGTTTAATGTATCAAATCTGTTCTTCAGATGATCTCT
>NW_006408526.1:4259063-4260141 GCF_000296735.1 Chrysochloris asiatica
ACTCCACGGCACATAACAACAACAACAACAGTATTACTAAGCAATCTACAGACCTTGAAAATTCAGCGATTTTTCCAATGATGACCTTTATCAGACCTTGGATCCACTTGAATTTTACTGGCCAATTCCCTTTATACACTTCACCAGGAGTCCTGGTATGGCACTGTGGGTTAATACGCTGGATTGCATAGTTGGTTTAAACCGCAAGGTCAGCAGTTCAAGCTCACCGGCCACTCCTTGTAAACCCTATACAGGGTTGCTATGAGTGGGAACCAACTTGACGGCACTGGCACTTAACAACACTTTCCACTAGTTAGTTATTTCATCAGCTTTTCTAGTCTTTCTTTACCTTGATATACTTTTTTCTATAATTCTTTGAAAGAAAATCACATTCTCTCAATTCCATTCTAAGTCAATTATTTAACAAATAAAAAAATGCTTATCTATGGGAATATATTTGCATACTATAGCATAGTGGTTACGAATTGGGCTGGGAACCACAAGATCATACAATGAGAATTCGTCATTCTTGGCCATTCTCAAATTTTGTCTTTACCCTTCAGCAGAATTTGTCTTAGTTTTCTAGCAATACTTTAATTTTTCTCTAGTCTTTTTGGACTTCTCCAAGGACTGATCTTTCCTGATAACTTTTCTAAGGTAAGTGGGACAATGTCACCACATACTCACATCTAAGGAACATTGTAATTTCATTTTTTTCCAAAACAGATCAGTTATTTTTTTTCTGGCATTCCATTCTATATCCCATGTTCTTCACCACGCCATAATTCAAATGCATGAATTACTCTTTGCTCCTTTTTATCTATTACTCAGCTTTCCTATGCATATATATAAACAACCACCTCACCAAAAAAAAGCAATACTATTATGTACATATTTCTAACACTTTAAAGAGCTCTTTGCAGATGATTTGCGTAATACAATATGTCATTGATTTTGTGAATAATGCTATTATGGGTGTTGATTGTGGAAACAAGAAAATGACAGTTTCCATATTGTCTGTTTATCATATTGTTTATTAGTTCAATTGCCAGGATTTTGTTTCCTTTATGTTCTTCAT
>NW_006408526.1:4260580-4262327 GCF_000296735.1 Chrysochloris asiatica
AAACCTACCAGCTACTCTTTAGAAAACCTATACAGGGTAACTATGGGTTGGAAGTGACATGACAAGACTTAACAAAACCATTGGTCTATGTAAAAGTTCTGCATGAGCACAATTAAGTGTTTTGGAATTTCCATTTTTCCCAATGTTATCCATAATTTTTAATGATCTACACAATACAATACCTTTGCATAATCAATAAAACACATGTAAACATCTTTTTAATTTTCTCTGCTGTCAGCTAAGATCCATCTGACATTAGCAATAGTATCTCTCATTCCACTTCCTCTTCTGAATCTGGCTTGAGTATCTGGCAGTTTATTGTCAATGTACAGCCACAATGGTGTTTGAATTAACTTCAGGAAAACTACTTACTATTAATATTAATTATATTGTTCAGTAATTTCCACATACTGCCTGATAGTTTTTCTTTGGAATAGACACAAATAGGAATCTCTTCAAGTAAGTTGGACAGCTAGCCACCCTCCAAACTTTTTGGCACTAACAAGTGAGCACCTCCACTGCTGCATCCCTTTGTTGAAATATTTTGCTTGGTATGCTATCAACTCCTGACATTTTGTTTTTCACCAGTGCATTCAGAGCAGCTTGGAATTCTTCTTTCAGTATCATTGGATCTTGATTATAAATTACCTCCTGAAATGGCTGAATGTTGATCAATTCTTTTGGAACAGTGGGTCTATATGTTCTTTCCATCTTCTTTTGATACTTCCTGCATCATTCAAGACTATGTCCATATTGTTGTCGTTAGGTGCTGTTGGGTAGGTTCTAATTCATAGTGATCTTATGTATTCTCTGCTTTTTAGACAGCATCTATCTGACCTTAGCAATGATATCCATCTTTCCAATTCCTCTTCTGAATTCCACTTGAATTTATGGCAGCTCCCTATGGATATACTGCTGCAACCATTAAAAAATTATCTTCAGCAAAAATTCACTTATCTGTGATATTAACAATAATGTTGAATGATTTTTGCATTCTGTTGAGTCACCTTTCTTTGAAATTAGCACAAATATGGATCTATTCCAGGTGGTTGACCAGGGAGCTGTCTTCCAAATTCTTGGAATAGATAAGTGAGTGTTGGTAGTGCAGCACTAGTTTGTAGAAACATTTCAATTTATATTCAGTCAATTCTTGGAGCCTTGATTTTTGCCAGTGCCTTAAGTACAGCTCAGATTTCTTTATTCTATACCATTAGTTCTTGATTATATGCTGCCTCTTAAAATTGTTGAACACAAATTCTTTTTTTTTTTTTTAAATGTTTTATTGTGAATTGTGTGATAGTCTACATAGGAGAACATCAGCTTTACATTCATTCCATCATCCATCATTTCGTTGGCATAGTTATCATCCTGTCCATGCATCCTCACCCAACCAAGGGGTGTACCCTGTAAACCTGCACCCCCCCCACCACCACCACAGTCCTCAGCCCCTTTCCATCTCCTGATCCCAAGCCTCAGCCCCACCATCTCTTGACGTTGTCTTCTCCGCCTCCATCCCAGGCCTCACTGCCTCTCTGGGTAGGATTCTGCTCTTCGCTCTTCTCCATTGATGGTCCCAGAGTCCTCTGCTTCTAGACTGATAAACTAATCACTCCCCTCTTTATCACAAAATGTCCGCCCTTAGATTTCCAACCCTCACAATCAGTCCTGATAACAATCATTCACCATTGCATCACAAGAGACCCATCTATATTTCGTTTCATCAGCCCTTCCTGGACAGGCTGGACAC
>NW_006408526.1:4266152-4288862 GCF_000296735.1 Chrysochloris asiatica
GCAACACCACTCCTCTTCAATATATGATTCCTGGCATAGTAAACCATGTGATTGTCAGATTCAAAATGGCCAATACCAGTCCACTTTAGCTCACTAAGGCCTAAGATAATGTTTATGTATTCCATTTCATTTTTGAGAATTCCAAATTTTCCTAGATTCATACTTCATACATTCCATGTTCTGATTATCAATGGATGTTTATAACAGTTGCTCTTCATTTTGAGCTGTGCCCCAACAGCAAATGAAGGTGTCGGGGACTTTACTGCTACTGGCTTTACTCCATTCACATCATCACGGTCAATGCTTTGAGGAGGCAGCTCTTCCCAGTCGCATTTTGAATGCCTTCCAATCAGAGGAGCTCATTTTCCTGCACTACATATGACAGTGTTTCTCTGTTATTCATAAGGTTTCAAGTGACTAAATATTCGGAAATAGTTTGTCTGTCTTTGTCGGGAAGCTCATATGAAGCCTGTCCACTGTGGGTGACCCTTTGGTGTTTAAAATACCCATGGCATAACTTCCAGGATCGCAGCAACTCACAAGCCACCATAGTACGACAAACTGACAGATGAGTGGTGGACATTGTCATTAGGAAGTTGTAAATACTACTGAAATAAATTAAAAGCACATTAGAATATGTGGAATACATTCTGAAGTGGGGCTAAAGGACACTTGCAATTTTTAAAATGGTTATCCATGTTGGTTTTGTACTGAATATTATATTTAATCAAAGGTTTGAAGGGCATAAAGAGTCAACGATGCAGACAATTGGGGGAAAACATTTCTAAGTGGATGCAAAGATCCTTGAATAAGAAAATATTTAGTGCATGTTACAAACTTAATCGTGTTATATCAAATATTTAGATGCCATTTTGATGGGGCATAGAGTGCTCTTTGTTATGTCATTGTTGTTGTTAAATTCCTTCAAGTAGGTTCTGACTCGTAATGACAATGTATAGGGTTTCTGAGGCTTTAAATCAGGGTTTGGGACTGTCCAGCCTAAAGGCCACATGTTGTTGTTGTTAAGTGCCATTGAGTGGGTTCAGACTCATAGCAACCCTGGATAGGGTTTTCCAGGAACAGCTGGTGAGCTTGA
The DNA here is from genome assembly GCF_000296735.1 of Chrysochloris asiatica. Classification (NCBI taxonomy): domain Eukaryota; kingdom Metazoa; phylum Chordata; class Mammalia; order Afrosoricida; family Chrysochloridae; genus Chrysochloris; species Chrysochloris asiatica. The sequence continues at coordinate 4,267,249 of NW_006408526.1, forward strand.
TCTGTCGACCTTGAGGTTCAAATCAACCTTGCAGTCCTGTGCATTAACCAGCAGCACCACACCAGGACTACATAAGGCCTGCAAAATCATTTAGTCTAGCCCTGTCAAGGCAAATGCAGTTCCAACCATCACATTTTTGTTGTTGTTAAGTGTTAGTCAACTTGGTTTCTACTCATAGAGGCCTTGTATATGGTTTCTAAAGGGCGGCTGGTGAGTTTAATCTGCTGGACTTGCTATTCAAATGACTGTGAAGTCCAGTGTTTATCCTACAGCACCATACCAGGACTATAGCATGTTCCAACCATCGTATTTGTTGCTGTTGTTGTTAAGTACTGTCAAATTGGTTCTGACCCATGGCGTCCCTATATAGGGTTTCCAAGGAGCAGCTGGTGAGCTTGAACCACTGACCTTGCAGTTCAAATGGTTTTGCAGTCTGGCGCATGAACCCAGAGTGCCACACCTAGCCATCACATTGGTGATGGTGGCGGTGGTGGTTATGTGCTGTAGAGTCGGTTCCAACTCATAGCAACCCTGCACAGGGTTTCCGAGGCTGTAAATATTTACAGGAGCAGAAAGCCTCCACATTAGGGTTGAGTTAATTAAATGTTTGACCAAATATTGTAGGCTTATTTTTAAGTTGATAATTTGGTATGGCCCAAGAATGATGTTGTACATTTTGGTAGAAAAACCAAGGTCCTTGTGGTTTTGCAGTCCAGTGCTTACTGTGCTTACTATATGGAGCCACTATGATCACTTGTATTGTTAATGAGGCCATATTAGTGTAGGATGTGTCCTATACCTAATCACCTCTGCTTTGTGAAGACCAGATTAGACATAGGAAGATAATTTCTATTAAGATTTCCAAGGAACCAAGGAATATCCAAAGCTAGCAACAAGGAAGGAAGTCACAGGGCAAAGACCTGATTTGGAATGCTAGACCTCAGAATTGGGACAAAACAGATTTTTGTCCTTTAAAAGCATTCACTCATGGTTTTTGTTTCACACAAGCAGTAAGTAAATAAAATAGCATATTTGGGGAACACTATGGTGTCGCTGAAAGCAGAGAATACCAGAAAGATGTTGACCTGTGCCTCATTGACTGTGAAAAGGCTTTTGATTGTGTGGATCTTGACAAGCTATGGACAACATTGTGAAGTATGAATATTCTGGAACACTTAATTGTGCTCATGAGGAATCTGTACTTGGACCAAGAGGCAGTTGTTCGAACAGAACATGGGAACACTGAATGGTTTAAAATTAAGAAAATTGTACAATAGGGTTGTATTCTTTCACCATACTTATTCAACCTGTATGCTGAGTAAATAATCTGAGAAGCTGCGTTATATGAAGGAAAATGTGGTATCAGGATTGGAGGAAGACTCCTTAACAACCTGTGATATGCAGATGATACAACCTTGCTTTCTGAAAATGAAGAGGACTTAAAATATTTACTGAGGAAGATCAAAGAGCACAGCCTTTGGTATGGATTGCATCTCAATGTAAAGAAAACAAAAGTCCTTACCACTGGACCAATAAACAGCATTCTTATCAATGGAGAAAAGATTGAAGTTGTCAAGGACTTAATTCTTCTTGGATCAACTATCAACACATGGAAGCAGCAGTCAAGAAATCAAATGATGTATTGCATTAAGCACATCTGCACAAGATCTTTTTTAAAGTGTTGAAGAGCAAAGATGTCAGCTTGAGGACTAAGGTTCGCCTGACTCAAGCCATCGTATTTTCGATCACCTCATATACATGCGAAAGCTGGACAGTGAATAAAGAAGATCATAGAAGAACTGATGCTTTTGAGTTATGGCGTTGGAGGAGAATTTTGAAAGTGCCTTGGGCCGCCAAAAGAACCAACAGATCTGTGTTGGAAGAAGTGCAGTCAGAGTGCTCCTTGGAGGCCAGGATGGCCAAACTTCATCTATCATACTTCAGACATATTGCCAGGAGGGACCAGTTGCTGGAGAAAGATATCATGTTTGGTAGGGTAGAGGGTCAGAGAAAAAGAGGAAGATCCCCAGCGAGGTGGATTGGCAAAGTGGCAGCATCAGTGGGTTCAAGCATCGCAATAATTGTGAGGTTGGCCCAGGACCAGACAATGTTTCATTGTGTTGTACATAGCTTCATTATGCATTGGTACTGACTTGATGGCACCTAACAACAACAACAATGGTTTTAAGTCCTGATGTGACTGCAATAAGCATTCCACCATAAGGCCAGTGTGAACCGCAAGGTTGGCAGTTGAAACTCACCAGCAGCTCCTTGGATACCGGGTCACTCTAAGTCAGGCACTGACACAATGGCACATAACAACAAAAACAAATGGTGTTGAAGGGGTCCTGGTGAGACACTGTAGGATCAGCACTGGACTGCTAGGTACAGGGTCAGTGATTCAAATCCATGATCTTCTCTGAAACCCTATGCAAGGTCACTATGAGTCAGAACTGATTCAATAGCACTTCACAGCAACAACAACAACAACAACAATGTGGACATGAAAGGAGTACTGGTGGTGCAGTGATCATGCACTTTATTACTAACTAGAAGGTTGACAACTCGAACCCACCTGCTTTATGGAAGAAAGATGTGCAGTTCTCACTTATAAAGATTTACAACCTTGAATTCCCTACTGGACAGTTCTAATTTGTCATATAAGGTTGGTATGAGTTAAATGAATTCAATGGCAATGAATTAATTTACTTTGTGGTGATTAATGTAACTTGAGTAAAGTGGGAAAAAAGAAGAATATTAGAAGCTGAGGTCAGATCTGAAATGGAGCTTACAGTTTACATTGGGTCTAATGAAACACTGATTTCTGTGCATAGCTAAGAAATTCTTTCCTATTCCAAAATAATGAAGGTATCTGTGTATATTTTCTTTTAAGAGTTTAATAATTGACTTTTACATTATATATTTAGTCATAGGAATTTGTTTTCTATGATGAAAGGACATGAACTAATTGTATACATATATAGATTTTTTTTCTTAATGAAAAATAATTACTATTGTGTTGTTCATTGTATAGTCCCTTCCATCTCCAATGATTTAAAGTGTCATAACTGTCATGCCATTTAATGTATGTCTATAATGTGTTCTGTGCTATGTATCCCATTCATGTTTTTGTATCACTGTTACTCACCATAGCCTTTTTGTAAGTCTGGATATCTTTTACTTTCTTATATTGTGTTGCTCTTCTGACTCTCTGATCTTTTTTTTTTTTTTTTTTTACTTGCTTACCAAATATTAACAAAATATTAAGTTTATGAATTTGAACATAATTGCATTGAATTTAGAGGTTATAATAAGCAAAATTTGGGGACTGAGGTGATTCTGTAAGATAAGCGCTGGACTGTGAATTGAGGCCCCAACCACTCCGTGGAAGAAAGATGACACTTTCTGCTTCCCCAAAGATTTACAGCCTCAGAAGCCACATAAAGGCTCACTATGAGTCAGACCCAACTTAAGGACACTTAATAACAATGCCAACATAAGGAAAATTTATATCATTTAAAAAATTGACTCTAACAGTAAACCTGCTGCATGTCTCTAATTAATTGGAATGAATTCATAATTTTTTTTACATTATATTTATTCCAATATCTTCAAAGTTTTAAAATTACATGACATTTAAAATTTATGCATCTGACTGTTGCTAGGGAATAAAACCAAAGTGTGATTGATCTTTTTAATATATGTGTTATATATGCCAAACAATTAAACTTGTCTTCATTAAATAATTCATCTGTAGATCCCTTTGCATTTTCCTATGGAGTATCATTCAAAAAAAACCATTGCGTTCTGTTCTGACTCACAGTGAACCTGCATTCTTGTTGTTGTTAAGTGCTGTCGAGTCAGTTCTGACTCATAGCAACCTTGTGTAGGGCTTCTGAGGAGTGGCTGGTGAACCTACATAGGGTTTCTGAAATTGTAAATCTTTAAGGAAGCAACAACTCATCTCTTTCCCATGCAGCAGTTGGGAGTCCATGCAGTTAGTTTCCATGATTAACATCACAAAATTATTTCAATTATAAAATATATTTCAAAACTCTGAAATATTTGATAATCATAAAGTACTATGTTGAAGTAAGTTATATATTTGATGGCATTACATAATAAGGAAATATTTACCTCAGTGTAAAGAAAACAAAAATCCTCAAACACCAGACCAATAAAAAACATCCATATAAATAGAGAAAAGATTGAAGTTGTCAAAGACTTCATTTTGCTTGGGTCCATCATCAACACTCATGGAAGCAGCAGTCAAGAAATCGAATGATATATTGTATTAGGCAAATCAGCTGCACAAGACCTCTTTAAAGCATTCAAAAGCAAAGATATAAGTTTGAGAACTAAAGTGTGCCTGATGCAAGCCATGATATGTTCAATAACCTCATATGCATGTGAAAGTTAGACAGTGGATAAGGGAGACTGGAGAAGAATCAATGCATTAGAGTTATGGTTTTGGAAAAGAATATTCAAAGTTCCATGGACTGCCAGAAGAACAAACAAATCTGTGTTTCAAGAAGTACAACCAGACGCTCCTTAGAGGCCAGGATGGTGAGCCTTCTCTCACCATCTCATGCTTCAGACAAATTATCAAGGAGGGGCCAGTCCCTAGAGAAGGACAGCATGCTTGAGGATCTGAGAAAAAGAGGGAGACCCCAATGAGGTGGATTGGCACAATGGCAGCAGCAATGGGTTAAGGCATAACAACTATTGTGAAGATGGCACAAAACTGGGCAGTGTTTCGCTCTGTTGTGCAAAAGATCACTGATAGAACCAGCTCAATGGTGTCTAACAATAACAACATATTTCTATTAGGGATAGCTTTTGTTTCCCATATATTTTTTTACACATATATACAATTCATTAGCTGTAAAATTCTGCCTTTTAAAGCCAACAATTCAGTGATATTTAGTGTATTCACAGCATAGTGCAACTATATCTACTATCCAATTTGAGACTATTTTATCACTCTATAAAGAAATTTGTACCCATTAGCAGTGACTCCCCATCACTGTCAGTACCAAGTCTCTGAAATCACAGGTCTACTTTCTTAATATATGAATTTTTGTATAATGGGCATATCCTATGAAATTATTCAATGCGAAACAGTTTGTATCTGGATATTTCCATTTGAAATAATATTTTCAAGGACCATTCTTTATATTTTTCCTGACAGGCTCTATGAATGGGTTTCAAAAATTTCATGGAAAACCAAATTAAAAGATAATCAGATTTGTCCTCATACTTTTTGAAGTCCCCTCATATGTACTACTTCTTGTAGGGCAGGTCCACTTGCACTTCATTATTTTGGCTTAGTAATTTAGTCATTTTTGAGTCTGTGTTTTCTGATTTTCATTTCTTGTGGACAATATTTTTTCTTGCTGGACCTAGAATTTGGCAATTCACTGTTACCCGCCCTCCATGTTTTTTGATAAATAACCAACCATTTTTCTTAGTGTACATACATTGTATGTAATGAATCACTTTTCTTTTGTTGCTTTCAAGATTTTTCTTTAACAGTTTAACTGTTATAGTTCTTGTTGTACATCTCTTTGAGCTTATTCCACTTGGAATTTAACCTACTTTAGCTGCGTGATGTGTAGATTAATGATTTTCATCCAATTTGAAAATTATTAGCTATTATTTCTTGAAGTATTTGTCATACTCCTTTATCTTTTTCTTCTCTTTTTTGTAACTGTTATTATGCATATATTGTTACAATTGATTGTGGCATTTCCCCTAATTATTGTTTTTTTCTTTTCTTCAGACTGAATATCTCAATTGATCCATCTTCAGGTTTGCTTATTCTTAACCTCAGCCGACTCAAGTCCTCTGTTGAGCCTCTGTCATGAACTTTTCATGTTAGTTTTTGTATGTTTCAGCTCGAAATTTGATATGGGTTCTTTTAAAAACAAAACAAGACAAAATGACTGTGCCTTTATTAGTACTCTCTGTTTGGCAAGACAATATTCTAATTGTTTCATTCAGGTTTTGGTTTTTGTTATTTTGATTTGTTTTATTGTTTTGACATGCTTTCTTTAGTTCTTTGACCATATTTTAAAATCCTGATTTAAATTCAATGTCTGGTTTTTATTTTTATTTTAGTCTTGGGTACAAATCTGATATACAGTTGTTATTGTCAAGTGCCATCGAGTCAGTTCCAACCCATAGTGACCCTGTATAGGGTTTCCGAGGAGCAGCTGGTGAGCTTGAACTGCCGACCTTGCAGTTCAAACAACTTTGCAGTCTGGCACATTAATCCACAGCACCACACCAGGATTCCTTAGCCAGTAGAAATATGCAGATCAAAACAGCAATAAGTTATCATCTCTCCCAGCATTAAAGTTGTTGTTATTGTTAAGTGCCTCCAGGACTATGAAATATAATATAATGTAATTAACTCTATAATGAGTACTGCTTTGAATCAATCAATTGAAGGGATGTTTACTCGGAGGTGTGGCCTGCTTGCAATATGTTAGACACTCAGGCAAAGCTTGTTTGCTTTCAGCTGAGACTGGGTCTTGCATCGGGTTCATCCTCTGACCTCCACTTCTTAGGAGTTGAGTTAGTGGCTCGCTCTATTACTTGAAAATCCTGGGAGCCATCAGCAACATGCCTGTCTGCCTGTTGTACCTGCCTGCTTGCCTACCTGATAGGGGTGAACTAAGCACAAATTTCAGCATTCATCTGTCAGTTTATCATGCTGTGGTATTGCTGGAAACTATGCTACTAGTATTGTTTAATGCCAGCAGGGCCACCCATGTTGGAAAGATTTCAGTGGAGCTTCCAGATCAAGGCAGACTAAGAAGGAGAGGCAGACAACTTGTGAATGTTTATCTTTTGGAAAACTTGTGAGTAGCACTAAAATGTTGTCAGATAACTTATGAATAGCAGTAAAATGTTGTCAGATATATTGCCAGAAGAAGAAGAAGAAAAAAAAAAAACATTGTGAATAGCATGAGAATATTGTCAGATATAGTCCCAGAAAATCATTCCCTTATGTAGGAAGTCACTCAAGTGCAACTGGAGAAGAGCAGTCTCTTCAAAGCAGAGTTGGCCGTGATGTTGCAAATGGGAATGACATTTGCTTATGGGGCACAACTTTAAAATGTGGAGAAACAGCTGCAAGCATCCATTAATAATCAGAACATAAAATGTACAAAGTATGAATATATGGAAATTGAAGTTGTCAAAAATGGAATGGAACGCATAGGCATACATATCTTAGTCATTAGTGAGCTGAAATGGAGTGGCATTGGCCATTTTGAAGCTGACAAACATATGGTTTACTGTATCGGGAACGACAAATTCAAGAGGAAGGGTACAGCTTTCATCACCAAAAAAAAATATTTCAAGATTTATCTTGAAGAACAACACAATCTGTGATAGGATAATCTTCATACACCAACAAGGAAGACCAGTTAATACCATTATTATTCAAATTTTGACACCAACCACTAAAGCCAGTAATGATGAAATTGAAGAATTCTACCAAATACTTCATTCTGAAATTGATTGAACATGCAATCAAGATATATTGATAATTACCAGTGATTGGAATGTGAAGGTTAGAAACAAAGAAAAGGATCAATAATTGAAAAATATGACCTTGGTGATAGAAATTATGCTGAAGAATGCATGATAGAATATTTCAAGACCAAAGTATTCATTACAGATCCTTCTTAAAACAACATAAAAGGTGATTATACACATAGACAGCCAGAAAAATACATGTGTTGAAAAGATTCAGTCAGAATGCTTCTTGGAGGCAGGGATGGCAAGACTTCATCTCTCATACTTCATGAATATTATCAAGATTGATCATTCCTGTAAAAGGACAATATGTTTGGTAAAGTGGAGGATCAGAGAAAAAAAGAACTATCCCAAAGAAACAGATTGATATCACGGAAGCAGCAATGGTCTCATGAGTAGCAACAATTCTGAGGAATGCAGTACCGGGCAGTGTTTCATTCTGTTTTGTATATGATCACTCTCAGTCAGAACTGACTCGATGACACTTAACAGCAGCAATAACAAAGATCACCAGAAGCAGTTTCCTTTTAGCTGGCAAGGCAAACATGACACCTACACTGTCCTATCTCAGTGGTACAACTCTCCAGTGCTATGCCATACTTATGTCTGTAGGGACATTGATTTCCTTTCCTTACCACAGACATCATGCTAGTCCATTACACTGGTGACATTATGCTGATTGGACCTAATGAAGACGATGTCTCAATGACTGTAGACTTATTGGTAAAACATCCACATGCTAGAGGTGGAAAATTAACCCATTAAACATACTGACATCTTCTACCTCAGTGAAGCTTCCATGGCTTAGTGATGTGAAGCATGTAGAACTATTCCTACTAAATCAAAGGATGTGCCATGGAGTCAGTTCGGATTCATAGGTGACCCTGTATAAGGTTTCCAAGGCTGTAAATGTTTACAGGAGCAGAATGCCTCCTCTTTCTCACACGAAGCAACTGGTAGAGTCTAACTGCTGACCTTTCTCAGTTAATGGCCAAAATCATAACCCAACAGTATTGCATTTGGGGCCCCTACAACTAAAAAGGAGTCCTGGTGTGGTGCTTTAGGATAAACACTGGACCACAAGGTCAGTTTGAATCACACATTCAGTGGTTTAAACTCACCAGTCACTCCTCAGAAACCATATACAGGGTCACTATGATTCAGAACTGACTCGATGGCACTTAAACAACCACAGCAACAACATGAGTCTAAACAGACTAGACATCACTTAACAACAACAGCAACTAAGAAAATGACACAACGTCTATTGGGCCTCTTGGATTTGGGAGACAGTATGTCCCAAATACTCACTTGTGTGCGCTGCTCCTGTTTATTTATTAAGTGACTTGAAAACTACTAATTTTGAGCAGAGCCCCAAGCAAGAGAAGGCCATTCAAGATGCTCTGCCACTTGGACCATGTGATCCATTAAAGTTTGAACTGCAAGGTCAGTGGTTAAAATCCACTAGTCATTCCTTGGAAACCTTGTACAGGGTCTCTGTGAGTCAAAACTAATTTGACAGCACTTAACAATGCAGACCCTCAGAGTATTGGAGCAAAGCTCTGCCATCCTCTGCAGAGAACAACTCTTCTCTGAGAAACAGCTTTTGACTTGTTACTGGGCCTTAGAAGAGACTAATTGCCAAACCATAGTGCCTTCAAGTCACCATGTGACTAAGCTACCCAATATGAACTTGGTGTCTGACCCACAGAGTAATAAAGTTGGACATGCACAACAATACTCCATCATTAAATGGAAGTGGTATATATGAGACTGGTCTCAAGCAGGACCTGAAGACACAAGTACGTTGCCTGAGTAAATAGTCCAAGTGCTCATAATTTCCAGTCAGTCCTATCACAATACTTCCCCTCTTCCAGTCCACACCTAAGACCTCATAGGAAGTTCTTTATGATCATTTGACTGAGGCAGAGGAAACTCATACTTGGTTTACAGATGGTTCTGCACGATAAGCAGGCACCACTCGAATGTGGACAGTAGTAGCACTACAGCACCTTTCTGAAACTTCCCTGAAGGACAGTGGTGAAGGGAAATTCTCTCAATGGGCTGAACTTTGAACACTGCACCTGGTTGTTCATTTTGCTAGGAAGGAGAAATGGCCAGATATGTGACAGAACACTGATTTATGGGCTGTAGCCAGTGGTTTGACTACTTGGGTGGTCAGGGACTTATCAGGAACATAACTTGGAAAATTGTTGACAAGGAGGTGTAGGGAAGAGGTATATGGATAGACCTCTCTCTAAATCTCTAAATGGGTCAAAAAGTAAATATATTTATGGAACTACACTGAGACTAGATAAGCTGAGGTGCTAGTTAAGGGCAAAGTGAATGTGGAATGGGTAGTGAAAGAAGGTAGTTCTAAATGTCAGCTATGGAGATAAGACCAGTTGTTGAAACAAGGACTGTAATTGTTATGAACAACTATATCTTTTGTATGTAGCCTCAAATATTTTTGCTTTGTTCAATTGTGAAACGTAAGATGTGGTTGGGGTCAATGTGTTTTTGATGGTATGTGTTTTCGTTGTATTATGTTAGGTGTAATTAAAACTTTACAGTTGTCTTAATTTAGAGATTATGCATATGGTTTACAGGTGCTAAGTTTACAAGGAATAAACTTTGGTAGTTAGGTTTTATGCCAACTTGACTGGACCAGAGCTCTCAGTGGTTCAGCAGTTGAGATGTTATACCCATGAGATAGAATATAACACAGTTAACTCTGTAATGAGTTCTGTTATGAACATCTGGTCAATTGAAAGGATGTTCTTGCAGGGGTGTTGCCTACTTCCAATGTATTAGACCCAGGCAAAGCTTGTTTGCTTTCTTCTGGGTCTGGGTCTTGCATTTGGCTCATTCTCCAACCTGTTTCTTTGAATTCTGGCCAGTGGCCTGCTCTATAACCTATGGATCCTTGGAGCCATTAACAGCTTGACTGTCTGCCTGCCGGACCTGCCTGCCTGCCACAACTGCCTACCTACCTGCCAATCTTGGTTCACCTGACTCAGATTTGGAACTCTCCAACCTCTGAATTGTGGTCCATTTGCTTGATAGACACTTCTCTTCATATATATACATGGTAGCGTAGTGGTTACGAATTGGGCTGTGAACCACAAGGTCAGCAGTTTGAAACTACCAGCTGTTCTGTGGGAGAAAGATGAGGCTTTCTGCTCCCATAAAGATTTACAGCCTCAGAAACCCTGTACAGGTCGCTATGACTTAGAACCAACTCCATGGCACATAACAACAACAACATATATACATATACATTATACATATGTAAGTTTCACTTGTTTTGTTTCTCTACAGAACCCAGCCTGAGTTACGAACTCTTTCTCTTTCTAGAAAGAAGCAAGAAGTTAAGAAATTCCTTGAATTAGCACCTTGTATGTCTGGTGGGAGGGCAGCGGACAGCTGTTAGAGGAGTGTCATAGGGGCCCTTCCAGAGGGCTTGTGGTTGGCTTCTAAATACTGGTAGTAAGATGACTTCTGATTTGTAATCATAGGTGTCTCAGGCTGGGTTTTCAAGAGAAATAAAACCAGCAAAACATATACATATATTATGTGGTGTGGAGTCAGTTACTACTCACAGTGATCCTGCATAGGGTTTCTGAGGCTATGAATCTTCATGGGAGCAGAAAGCCTCATCTTTCTCCTGTGAAACTGCTGGTAGTTTTGAACTGCTGACCTTGATATTAGAAGCCTGACTCGTAACCACTGTGCTACCAGAGCTCCATATATATGTGTTGTTGTTAACTGCCGTCGAGTCGATTCCAACCTATAGTGACCCTGTAGAGGGATATTGTTATTAAGTACCATGGAGTCGTTTCCGACTCATAGTGACCCTGTGCAGGGTTTCTGAGGCTGTAAATCTTTATGGGAGCAGAAAGCCTCATCTTTCTCCCAGGGAACAGCTGGTAGTTTCGAACTGCCGACTTTCAGGTTCACAGAACCTTACCTCCATGCCATTATATTGGGAACAGTCTACAAATGCAAGGAAGCATCCCTTTAATTTATTGGCTATGTCAGGTCCGATCACCATAGATATAAGCATATCACAACTGCTAAACCTCTGGAAATCCTGGCCTAGTTAAGTTAACAAAGAACTCTATCCATTAAAGTTTGTTAATTATTTGTTGTTGTTGTTGTTAAATGCCATGGAGTTGGTTCTAACTTATAGTAACCTTGTGCAGCGTTTCCAAGTAGCGGCTGGTCAGCTTGAACTGCCACCTTTGCACTTCAAACTGACGTTGCAGTCCAGTGCATAAACCCACAGTGCCAGATGAAAAAGGCCAATAATCATACACTAGGATTAATAAATAGCACTTCAAAATTAATTGTAGGAGGACTGTTTGCAGTGAGGCTTCGTAAGACAAGGCATCCAGATTTTTTTCTTTACACATCTGCTTGAGAAGTACACTTGTGACCATTTCAAAAAACCTCCCTCATTCCATCTTTTGTCTTTGCTGAACACTGTATGTAACCAAAAGCACCAACCCTATTTTCTGTATCTCTACCTTCTTTGAGTTTAGCCAACTCCTGCTTCATCTTTGCTAGTTTGTGCTCATCTATCCAGAGTTCCTGCTTGTTCCCAACCAGGATGATGGACACATTGAGACAGAAGTGCTTGACTTGGGGGTCCATTTATTTGGGGTGTTTTCCAAACTATTAGGGCTGCCGATGGAAAAGTACTTTTGTATAACATCAGTGTTTACGTAGGACAGGAGTCTCAGATGATCATAATTTTCTTCCTAACTATGTCTCACAAAGCCAATTCTACCTTCTTCCCATCCAATTCAATATCTGCCTCATAATTCTCAAATACTGTGGGCATATACATCTCAGGGAACTGATCCTTCCTGAAGACTATGAGCAAGCAAATCTTGTCGCAAGGTCCCTCATCAGCAATCACAAATTTCTTCCTGATGGCAGCCTACACATACAAATGTGCTGCATGAGGTATAGCTTATGTGGCAGAAGTTCTACAAAGTACCTTTAACTACTCAGATGAAAGGCGCTCTGGTGGCGGACTGTCTTGTCTTTCTTTATGGCAAGGCAGGGTGACTACTGTTACTTTCGTTTGTTTGCTTTGTGTGAGCAGTACTTTCTTGGTTCCTTGCATGTCGTCTTTCTTTCAATGTTGAAATCTATTTATTCAAAATAACATGAAAACTCTGTTAATTAGCTTCTTCTTCCTACCCTAGGTTTGTTGTTGCTCTTTATTACTGTATTTGTTGGTGTGTTTGGATTTGTGTTTGTGTGTGTGTGTAAAAGAGAGACTTATATTATTTAGTTAAATATATTGTGATCTTGTTCATATTTAGCCACAATAATCTGTATAGATGTTATTGTTGTTGTTATGTGCTGTGGAGTCAATTCCGACTCATAGCGACCCTGTACAGGGTTTCTGAGGCTGTAAATTTTTACGGGAGCAGAAAGCCTCATCTATCTCCCACAGAACAGCTGGTAGTTTCGAACTGCTGACCGTGAGAATCTGTATGGATAGTGTCAAGCAAAAAATCTATTATCGTCAAGTCAATTCCAACTCATAATGACCCTGTACACAGTTTTCTGGACTTTAAATCTTTATAGGAGCAGACAACTACATCTTTCTCTCATGGAGATGCAGGTGGATTTGAACTGACAACCTTGCAGTAGTTAGCAGTCCAATGCATAATGCACAATGCCACAAGGGCACCACTTGGCTACTGTTTTTGTTGTTCAGTTCCAACTCATAGCAAAGTCTTGTCTTTCTCCCATAGAGTGGCTGGTTTTTTTGAACTGCTGGTCTTGTGGTTAGCAGCCCAACTCATAACCCACATCACTACCAGGGCTCTATTTGGTTAGTGTGTTGTTGTTGTTCTTAGGTGCCGTCGAATCAGTTCTGATTCATAGGGATCCTTTACAGCATTTCCAAGGAGCAGCTGGTGAGTTTGAACCGCTAAACTTGTGGTTCAAGCCAACCTGATGGTCCAGTGCTTATCCTACCAGGCTACACCAGGACTTGTGGTCACTTAATTGTTAGACTGTAGTGTTTTAAAACATCAGTAAGGAACACTTTATGTCTGGGTGGTATGACTTCAATACTTAGCCAATAAGTTTAACCTTTATTCCTTGTTGTACAGAGCCTGGAGGCCAGCCGGGGGAAGAGAATAGAAGCTTCTCAAATATTTTCTGAAAATGTCTCCTGCACTGGGTATGCATGCAACCATAAACATGTGTGTGGCCTTCTATATACCTTGCCCTATGCTGAAGATTTTAAGAAAACTTCTGTGTTCTGGTGTGATGCTATAGGATAAGCACTCAACCACAAGGTTGGTTTGAACTGCAAGGTGAGGGGTTCAAACATAACAGGCACTATTTGGAAATCCTATCAGGGTTTCTATGAGTCTGAATCAACTAGATGGCACTTAACAACAACAACAACATGCTCTGGGTTAGGCATACAAGACTGGCAGTTCAAACCCACAAGCTGCTCATCAGGAGGCTTTCTGCTCCCATAATTTTTGTGTGTGTGAAGAGTTTATTGTGAATTGAGTGATAGTTTACATGGGAGAACATTGGTTTTACGCTCGTTTCATTGAAATGACTACAATCTTCTCTGAGCATCATCATTCAACAGTATTTGCTTCTATTTCCTCTGTGGTTTTTTGTTTGTTTGTTTGTTTGTTTTTTTGTTGTACACAAAAATATTTAGGAATATATAATCATTTAAACAACTAAAGGGCACATTCTGAAAGCCTGCCTCCTGACTGCAAGCACACAGCCTGTCTCTTTCCCTGAGTCTAGAGTCCTCAGCTGCTCTTTTCCTCCATGTCCTCATTTCTGCTTCCTTCTCTGGTGTCACTGCTTCTCTGGATAGAGTACCACATTCCACTCTTGCACTTCTTCCTTGATGGTCCTAAGGACCTAGATGTAAGATTAACTACCCTCCCCCACTTTTTGGTTACAGAACGTCTACTTTTATTGGCATTTGCAATTAGTCATAATAACAATTACTCACTTTTGAATCATAAGAATCTTACCCCATATCTTACCACAAAGACTCCAAGACTTGCCACCCTCTCTTATAAGGAACACTACGATGTACTTCTTCCAAGGCAGACTTATTCGTGGCACGTTCAGTATTCTTCACCAACACCTAACTTACATGCATCAATTCTACTTCTCCAGTCTTTCTAATTCATTGTCCATCTTTCACATGAATTTGAAGCGATTGAAAATGCCATGGCTTGGACCAGTCTCACCTTACTTCTAAAGTGAATCTTTGCTCTTGAACAATTTAGAGAGTACTTTTATGACAGGTAAGACTAATGCTATATGTCATTTGATTTCTTGTCTGCTACTTCCATGAATATTGGTTATGGATACAAGCAAAATGAAGAATTAAACAACTTCAATTTATTCTCTGCTTATCATGATATTATTTATTGGTCCAACTGTGAAGATTTTCAGTTTCTTTGTATTGAGATGCAATCTCTACTGAACGCTACAGTCTTTGATTTTCATCAGTATTTCAAGTCCTCTTCATTTCCAACTATCAAGGTTGTGTCTTCTTCCAGTTCTAAACTCAGCTTCTCCTGTTATTTGCTCAGCATGCCAATTCAATGAGTATATGTAAATGGTACAACCTGCTATACACTTTATTGATTTTAAAACACTCAATATCCCCTGATCTTTTCAAAAGACTACCTCTTAGTCTATGTATAGGTTCCTCATAAGCACAATTAAAGTATTCTGGAATACTGATTATTTGCAACATCATCCATAGCTTTTTTTATGATTTGTATAGTCAATAAAGCACAAGTATACATCCTTCTGGTATTCTCTGCCTTCAGCCAAGATCCATGTAACATAAGCAATGATATCCTCACTACAGGTTATCTTTTGAATCCCACTTGATTTTCTGGAAGCTCCTGTTGATACGCTGCTACAACTGCTCTTGAAATACTTTCACAAAAAATTTGACTCAAACATGATACCAATGATGTTGTTTGATGATTCTTCATTCCATTGCATCACCTTTCTTTGGAATGGGCACAGATGTGGATCTTTTCCAATAGTTTCATCAGATAACTGTCTTCCAAATTTCTTGGCATAGTGGAGTGAGTGCCTCCAGTGCTACATCAGTTTGTTGAAATACATCAGTTTGTATTCTATCAATCCCTGGAGTCCTGTGTTCTGCCAATGCCTTCAGTGCAACTTAGACTTCTTTCAAAGAAGAAGTTATTGATCACATGGTACCTCTTGAAATGGTTGAACATTTACCAGTTCTTTTTGATACAGTGATTCTGTGCATTCCTTCTCAGTCAGTATGATGTTTGAAAATTCCCTTTTATCCCCTGACCAATGGTCCTGAAAATAGGTTATTTGTACTAAGTTAACTCTTACTCAAATCAAAGAACAATAAGGCTTGAGATTGGTACCTTTAAGGAAACACTGGCCAGGATACATAATTCTCGGTGAGTAGGATTTTGTACGAGCACCAATGCAATTCAATCTCCACACCTACCAGGGACTGCCAAGCTTCTGATTATCATCAGGATTGTGATATATGGGTTTTCAAAGAAACCACAGAGCTGGGGAGAAGTGGCTAGGAAGACAGAAAATTTCATCACCATAAAACTCACTGTAATTACCAACAATCAAATTTTTATTTTTTAATAAAAGCTCTGGTAGCGTAGTGGTTACAAATCGGGCTGCTAACCTCAGGGTCAGCAGTTCGAAACTACCAGTGGTTCCTTGGGAGAAAGATGAGGCTTTCTGCTCCTGTGCAGATTTACAGCCTCGGAAACCCTGTACAGGGTCGCTATGAGTCAGAACCGACTCCTTGGCATATAACAACATACCACTGTATACTTTAGTTTAATTGCCAGACTTCTCAAACTTTGGATATGGCAATGCTTTTCCATGCATTTTACATTGTGGGAGACAATTTTTGGAGGTCCTCTACCATTCCTTCTAATGCAAACCCATTGTATCTCTTAATTTTTACTTTTTTTTTTTTCATGTTACATGTGGAATCAAATATTTCTCTAATTTATAATTATGTTGTTGTTAAGTGCCTTTGTGTTGATTATGATTTATAGCAACCCTATATAAGGAGCTCTGGTAGCGTAGTGGTTACGAATTGGACTGCGAACCTTAAGGTCAGCGGTTCGAAACTATCAGCCGCTCCACGGGAGAAAGATGAGGCTTTCTACTCCCGTAAAGATTTACACCCTCGGAAACCCTGTACAGGGTCGCTATGGGTCGGAACCGACTCGACGGCACTTAACAACAACAACATATAAGGTTTTGGAGGCATTAAATCTGCATGGGAGCAGAAAGTCACATCTTTCTCCCATAATTTATTATTATATGTACCCTTTACTATCAGAAGAATATTATAAAAATATGTGTACATATAATATTTAAACCAAAATTTATAAAGCAAATACCTAGATTCAGACATCATATGTTATATACTACTATATGTATTCTTTTCTGTAAATCTTGGTGCATATGTGCTATAATTTATCCAGCATGTATAATAATTGTCAAAAATGTAAATTCTGAACCCTATTTTTTTAACTAGCTTTATGACCAAATGTATGCTCAGTTCTCATAATTATCTAATTTGTATTTGAGAAAAATATGTATTATTTATTTTGTGGTAAAGGGTCATATACTTCAATTATTTCATCTGTGCTCTTATGCTGTTAAATTTTCTATATACTTATTTTCTTTGTCTTCTTGATTTACTAATTACTGAAAGAAATGCATTTAAAAATTCTGCCATAATATTGACTCTATCTATTTATATTTGCATTCCTACCTAATTCTCTTGATATACTGTGAAGGACAACTGTTACTGTTGTTGCTGTTAGGTACCATCAAGTAGGTTCTGACTCACAGTGACCTTATGCAAAACAGAACAAAACAGTACCCAGTCCTGCCCCACCTTTCCAATTGTTATTATGTTTGAAACTATTGTTGCTACCAATGTGTCAATCCACCTTATTGGGATTCTTACTCTTTTTCACTGACCCTCCACTTTTCCTTTTCCAGGAAGTGGGTCCACCTGGTAATATGTCCAAAGAACAATAGCTATGTCTTGACATTCTATCTTCTAAGGAGCATTATCTGGCTCTACTTCTAACAAGACAGATTTGTTTTCTTTGGCACTCTATGATTCACCAACACCATAATTCAAATATGTCAATTCTTCAATGGTCTTCCTTATTCATTGTCCAACTTTCATATACATACTAAATGATTGAAAATACTATGGCTTGGGTCAGGTGTACCTTAGTCCTCAAACTGATATCTTGCTTTTTAACACTTTAAAGAGATGTTTTGCAGCTGGTTTGCCTACTTAAAAATGCATTTGATATTTTGATTGCTGTTTCCATGAGTGTTAATTATGAATCCAAGCAAAATAAAGTCTTTGACCATTTAAATCTTTGATCTATTATGATGTAATTTATCGATGCATTTGTTAGAATTTTTGTTTTCTTTACATTGAGGTACAATCCATTCTATAGGCTGTACCTAGTCTTTGATCTTCATCACTAATTATTTTAAGTCCTCTTCACTTCCAGCAAGTGAAGTTGTGTTATATGCATATGGTAGGTTGTTAATAAATCTTCTATCAACCTGACGCCATGTTCTTCATATAAACAAATTTCTTGGATTATTTACTCAGCCTGTGTTTCTAAGTGCTGTAGAGTCAGTTCTGACTCATAGCTACCCTCTATAGAATTGGCAGACAAGTAATTATTCTACAGAGCCACATCACACAGACTGAATAAATACAGTGAAAGGTTATAACCTTGATGTACACTTTTCCTGATTTTAAACCATTCTGTATTCCCTTGTTCTACTCTAAGAACTGCCTGTTGGTTTAAGTACACCTTCCTCATGTTATCCATAATTTGATATCATCCTCACAGTCAGAACACATTGCATGATCTATAAAGAACAAATATACATCTTTCTGGGATTCTCTGCTTTCAGCCAAAGTCCATCTGATATGAGCAATAATGATATCCTTAGCTCCACAATCCCTTCTGAATCCAGTTTGAATTTCTGGAAGTTTGCTGAGGATATTCTGTTGCAATCAATTTTTTTAAATTATCTTCAGCAAAATTTGACTTGCCTATGATATTTATGATGTTGTTCCATGATTTCTGCATTCCACAGGTTCACCTCTCTTTGGAATGGGTACAAATATGGATCTCTTCAAATCATTTGCCAGGTAGCTGTCTTCCAAGTATCTTGGCATAAGTGAGTGAGTACCTCCAATGATGCATCAGTTTTTTGAAATATTTCCATTTGTATTCCATCAATTCTGGCAGCCTCATTTTTCATGAATGTCTTCAGAACAATTTAGACTTCTTCCTTCAGCTCCAGTGGTTCTTATATGCTACCTTTTGAAATTGTTAAGCATCTACTGTTATGTCTCAATTTACCCAGATGACCTCTCAAGACTTTCAGGATCAGCAAGGAAGCCTTTATTAGCTGGCCAGCAACTACAGCCTCCCTAAAAGCGGCAAAAACTGCAGCCCCGACCCAGTTTTTCAAAGAGTGTTTCTACATAGCCAGTCTGACATTATCTTGTACAAACTAAGGGTATGATGTATGCATGAACTGTTAGGGTAGGGGTTAGGAGTACATCTGCTGGGAGGACAGTTCCTTCTCAAGGTGAACTTTGGCTGGCTGTTATTTCTTAAGGTTAGCCTTGTCTGGCTAGCCACAGCATCGTGTTGGAGGGCCCACCCAGATGGGAGGAGTTTGCATAAGCAGTGTTACAGAAACCGAGTTTAGCTAAAGTTAAGGGGGAAAGGAGTTTCTTTATCCAGGGGAGTTGTTGATGCTAAACATTTTCCACTTCAGCCTGAGCCTTTCTTAAAAATTGGTTACTATTATAGGGCAATTGGGCCTTACATTCCCCACTGGTTTAATTTACATATTGAATCGTCAATTTAACAGATTGATTACTTAACTGGTTGGGGAGTATATTGCAGCCTGGCATGACGGAATTTTGGACAAGTTTATCCTGAGATGTCGATCTCTCTGCTACCAGGAAGCAGTTGTCTCGCATCCTCATTCTGCACAGTGGTACTGTCCCTTCTGGTTGCAGTGTAGGGGGAGTCCTCTGGGCATGCATAAAACTGGGTCCTTTGCAAATTTTGTTCTGCTAGAGTATACCCAGGGCCCCAAGTTTTAGTCCTAGTGTGTCCCCTTGAGCATAATTTCCAGATGAGCCAGGAGGGGGAGTTCTTGCAATGGGTAATCCTAAATCACACAAATCAGTGTTGAAGGTTGGGGTTCCCAGGGATGTAATATTTGTGATTATTCTCCCAAAGCCTGTTTCTCTAAGTTCCCATCGGAAACTTGTGTGTGTGTGTGTGTGTGTGTGTGTGTGTGTGTGGGTTAAGTACTCCCCTTACATTGTCCCAGTTCGTGTATAACCAGATAGTCATGATGAAGCATGTGACAATCTTATTTTTGTGGGCTATCCCGTGGGTTGTACTCTCCATGTCTAGTTGTCAAAGGCGTGTTTGGCCCCGGGTTTTGGGATAGGTGAATCCACTCCGGTTTCCCGGCCACTTTTACTGCTGTGGGCATTGTCAGGATCACCGTGTAGGGTCTCTTCTGTTGTAGCTCTAAGGCACCGACACGATGGTGAAGGATGAGGACCAGGTCCCCTGGTTGGAATTGGTGCAGGGGGATATCCCAGGGAGGGTTGTGGGCAGCTTTCACCAATGACTGGATCTCAGTCTGGACTTGCTGGAGAGTCTTAAGGGACTTAATCATTTCTAGGTTAGTTAATTCTGCAATGTTTCCAGATCTCAGGGTTGGCAGAATGGGAGGGGGCCTGCCAAAAGGAATGAATCCCATCCGATAAGGAGGTCTCTCAGTTTCTTGGCTCCTAGGGGAGTTGTCCCGTGAAGCTGCTGGATTATAACATGGCTCAGCTCTTGAGGGAGTCCCAATCTTCCATCTGGGAAGTGGAGCCATCCCCCTGGTCCTTCATTTCTTCCTTTTCCTCTTCCTTCCTTTTCTTCCTTTTTGTCTTCAGGGGTACATGTTGGGGTGTTGGGGAAGACTGGCTTCGGGAAGGTAGCTAGTATTTCAAGCGGCCCCACTGGTTTTAAGGCTGCCTCTTGAGCCACGGCATCTAGTGAGTCTCTTGCTTCATCGAAGGATATGATGGCATGTAGTTTTCTAAGCAAGTCTCTCCCCAGCAAAGGGTGTGGGCATTCCGGGATGACCAGGAATGAGTGGGTCACCTGGCCCTTCCCTAGTTGGACTATTCTTAGTTGTCCATGTATAGGGGGCAGTGGCTCCGGTTGCCCCCTGAATTTGTGAAGTCCAGGAGGATAGTAGCCCCAAGGGCTGTTGAAGAACTGAGGGGGCTGCTCCTGTGTCTACAAGGAAGTTTTACTGCTTTGCCCCTTACTTTCAAGGTTACCGTGGGTTTCAGGGGGTCATTGCCTGGGAGCCACTGCCCTGTCAATCTTCTTCACTTAAGATGAGGACTTTCCTTTGATTTTTAGCTTTTGGGGGCACTCATTCTTCCAATGCCCTGTCTCTTTACAATATGCACACTGATCTTTCCCCAGGAGAAGTCTTTTTCCTGAGAGTCTGGGTCTTCCAGTTCCCTTAGTTAGATGGTGAGGTTGGTGAGCCTTCAGGGCTACAGTGGTCACTTTCTCCAATCTTTTTGCTACTACTTCCTCTGGGCTATCTCAGGTATTGTAAGTGCATTGCACAATGGCAATTAACTCTGACTTACTCTTCCATTCAAATCCCTTTAATTTCTCAAGCTTCTTCCTAATATTGGGGACTGACTGTGCTACAAAAGCCAGGTTTATGGCCTGGGCGTTCCCGGACACCTCTGAGTCAGTAGGTGTATAAATGAGATAGGCCTCTAGGAGGCGCTTAATAAACACCATAGGGGATTGGTCTGGCTTCTGCAGGGCTGCACTTACCTTGGAAAGGTTAGTGGGTTTCTTAGCTGTTCGCTGGATCCCCTTCAAAAAAGCCTGGAGGTAGGTGTGGAGAGC
>NW_006408526.1:4288962-4296091 GCF_000296735.1 Chrysochloris asiatica
GGGCAGGATCTGTTTCTTGACTTCTGCAAAATGCACTTTCTACAGAAGTGAAGAGAGTTTGCAGAAGCTGCTGACAGTCATCCCATGTGGGTTGGTGGGTGGGTTTCTCCTAAAGTTACTAAAATGTGGCACCCTGACTTCATGGAACAAATTTTGAGCTGGGGTGGAGGAGTTGAGAAGTGTATTATACCAAATGTCAATGTCAGAAAATTGGTTTGGGTGCCCAGGTGTCGCTGTCACTACTTTCCAAATGCATCTGGCTAATTCACCTCAAAAGTTAGCCACTCAATTTCACAAAGAGTTCGCAGGTGCCCCTGACTGAATTTGACCCCATAAACATCTTCCTGTTCTGAGGAATATACATCCCTGAAATGATTTTAAATGCACCCAAGAAGGGAAGTTTCTTTGGAGGCAGACTTTCCCATATTTGATCTTGTAAGAAAAAGGAGTTACAAAGAATTACACAAAAGCTAGGAGAGTTCCAAGGAATGAGCACAGGCATACAACAATGGACAGTTTAGGACTCAAGTGAGTGCGCCTGAGACAGAATCAGCAACTGGGCATGCTGGAATGGATTTCAAGGCTTTTCGCCCCCGGATATCCAGACTACCTTAGTGAGTTATAGTGTCTATACAATGCCCACTGAGGAACCATGCTCAAGAGTGGACTTCTGTCCCAATTCTATGTGAGAACGGAATGCTGTACTAAGTTCTGTTAGTAGGCTCAGTCTTGGATGGTCGGGGGTGGGCCTGGGGAGGAATTTACAAGGCCTTAGTTAATCCTGCACTGAAGGTTCAAGAGGAGATTATATATACTCAAGAGTAAGTTTTAAAATTTCTTCTGTTATCTATTCTTCTCTTTTCTTTCTTTTCTGTCTTTTTAATGGACTTTACCTTTCATCCTGAATAATATTCTTTATGTCATCCACAAATATTCTGGTCTTTAGCTAATGTGCAATTCAACAAATATTCTCTGAGATGGTCTCTAAATTATGGTTGGATATATTAAAAAATCGTAATTTGGTTCTCAGGGACTTGTTTTAACTTTCATCAGCTTTCACCTGGACTTGAGTATGAGCAACTGATGGTGTTTTCCATAGTCTGTCCATAACTGTTTTGGCTAATGATAAGCAGCTTCTCCACTGATTCATCCCACAGATGTAG
Organism: Chrysochloris asiatica; assembly: GCF_000296735.1. Taxonomy (NCBI): domain Eukaryota; kingdom Metazoa; phylum Chordata; class Mammalia; order Afrosoricida; family Chrysochloridae; genus Chrysochloris; species Chrysochloris asiatica. The sequence continues at coordinate 4,290,126 of NW_006408526.1, forward strand.
TCAATTTAATTCCTGTGTTTTCCATCTAGTGAGGTCCATTTATATAGACACTTTTTAATTTGTTTTAAAAAGATATTAGTAATTAGTAAGTCATTGATCTTTCAAAATTCTATCATGCAAACTCCAGCATTGTTTCTGTCACCAAGGCTAGATTTTCCATCTACTGATTCTCCTTTTTGTTTCCAATTTTCATGTTCTAATCAATAGTAATTATCAGTGCATCTTTATTGCATATTTTATCAGTTTCAGACTGAAGAAATTGATAGAATTTGTCTATCTCACCATCACTGACTTTACTGGTTGGTGTGTGCCTTAGTTATCTAGTGCTGTTACAACAGAAATACCACAAGTTATATTTAAGATGGCTTAAACAACCAGAAATTTATTCTCTCTCAGCTTAGAAGGTTAGAAGTCCAAATTCTGAGTGCTGATTCTTGGGGAAGACTTCTTTTTAGGCTTTAGATAAAGGTCCTTGTCTCCTTTCAGCATCAGTAGACCAAGTATTTGTTGGAGCTCTTGGCATCAATCTTCTCCTAGATCTGAGGGCTTCATGGTACAGGAACCCCAGGATAAAAGGAGTCAATCCACTCATGAATCTTCTTTCTTGGTGGTAGTAGGTACCTCCTTCTCTGCTCCAGTCTCCTTTTATCTCTTGGAATGCCATACCCTTGGAATTTTTCCTAGGGTCAGAGTGAAGATGTGATTAAGGGTTCTGTTGTTGTTAAGTGCCATTAGTCAGTTTCAACTCATAGTGATTCTGTATACAATTTCCAAGAATCAAATGGTGGGTCTGAACTCTCAATTTTGTAGATAGCAGTTCTGCATTTATCCTACAGCATCAAATAGGAGTTCCACCCTTAATCCTTTACTGGATTACTAATGAATGCTTCTCCTTATTTTAAGTTTGTGCTCTGTCAGCAAATGAAGGTCCTTATGCTTCACTCCATTTGCATCATCACAGTCAACTCTACTTTGAGCTATTCCCTTGTCGAAATTTGAGTGCCTTCCAACCTAAGGGGCTCATCTTCTGGCACTATAATTGACAGTGTTTCACTGCTATTTATAATGCTTTAATTCTCTGATACTATATCTGACAATTTACCCTCCCATATATAGGGTTTTTCAAAGGAGTTCTGGTAGTGTAGTGGTTACGAATCTGGCTGCGAGTCTAAGGGTCAGCAGTTTGAAACTACCAGCTGTTCCACAGGAGAAAGATGAAGTTTTCTGCTCCTGTAAAGATTTACAACCTCAGAAACCCTATACAGGATTGCTATGTGTCAGAACCAACTCCACGGAACATTGTTGTTGTTGTTGTTAGGTGGCATCGAGTTGGTACTGACCCATAGTGACCTTATGCACAGCAGAACAAAACACTGCCTGAACCTGGGCCAACCTCACTATTGTTGCCACGCTTCAGTCCATCAATGCTGCCACTTGGCCAGTCCATCTTGTTGGGGGGTCTTCCTCTTTTTCTCTGACCCTCAACCTTACCAAACATGATGTCCTTCTCCAGTGACTGGTCGCTCCTGACAATATGGCCAAAATATGAGAGATGAAGTTTGGCCATCCTGGCCCCCAAGGAGCACTCTGGCTGCTCTTCTTCCAAAACGGTTCTATTGATTGTTTTGGTAGCCCATGGCACTTTCAGTATTCTCCTCCAACACCATAACTCAGAGGCATCAATTCTTCCACAGCACATAACCACCACCAGTTGTTCATACATAGTCTGCCTCTCTTTCTTCCTTGTCTTTCTTAGTCTGGAAGCTTTGCTGAAACCTGTCCACCATGGGTGACTCTGCTGGGATTTAAAATACCAGTGGTATAGTTTCCTGCATCACAGCAACATGCATGTCACCACAATATGACAAAGTGACTGTTATTATGTTGATGCAAATTTAGAATTATAACTGCTATTGTTGTGGTTGGGTGCCATTGAGTCGATTCCAACTCATAGCAGCACTATGCACAACATAATGAAACACTACCTGTTCCTGGTCCAGCCTCACAATCATTGTTAAGCTTGATCCCATTGCTGCTGACACTGTACCAATCCATCACATTGGGGACTTCCTCATTTTTGCTGACACTCCACTCTACCAAGCATGATGTCCTTCTTCAGGGACTGGTTCCTCCTGATAATATGATCCAAGTATAAGACACAAAGTGCCACCATCCTGGCTCCCAAGGAGCATTCTGGGTGTACTTCTTCCAACACAGAGTTGTTTGTTCTTCTAGCAGTACATACCCTTTTTAATATTCTTCTCCAAGACCGTAACTGAAATGCATCAATTCTTTCATGGTCTTCCTTAGTCATTTCCATCTTTCACATCCATATGAGGCTATTGAAAATACCATGGCTTGGATCAGGCACACTTTAGTACTCAAACAGACTTCTTTGTTCTTGAGCAACAATAAATTCAATATGCTGTGTTACATGTTATACCATATGTTCATATGTATTAAGTTATTGTGTATGGAGACTTTATTTCTAAAAACTATTATTTTCAGCAGCAACTACTTTGTCAAATGTTAATATGCATATATGTGCATAAGTTTATACATATATAAGTATCACAAACACATGCATACACTTGTGCAAACACACAATTATTTAATCCACAAAATAATTTACCTGAAGTGGCACTCTTTTTATGCTATTTTTAAAAACCTGAGCAAAGTTACTCAGTTAATAAGGAAAAAATATGATTGAATTTTGGGAGAGTGGTTTCAGAGATGGTACTCATTTTGTTTGTTTTTTAATGATTTCCCTTAAATGCAATTTTTTTCATTATTTTAATTTTTATAAATGAAAAAACATCTTCTGTAGCAATGTGTACCTGATTCTGGGAATATCTGACTTTTAAATAGTATTATTTTCTTAGTTTACCACTCTAGTCTTAATAACTCTTTCTGATAATTTTCATTCACTCCTTAGGTCTTTATGCCTCTTATGATATGCCTCTTATGATATGATATGCCTCTTATGATATGTTGTAATTTTATGCAACATTTAGACATTTATAGGAGAGGATTTTTTAAATTGTTGTAAGTAAAATCTTGATTTTTCTGTAAGCTTATTATTATGATTATTGTGAGGACTGAATAATAATTAATAGTTAAATTCAAACAACACAACTTAAAGATTTAAAAAGGAAGAAAACAGTTACATACTCATGCAAATAATACATATTCAAGAATGTTGTTGTTCATGGTGATGGTATACCTTGGAGTCGGTTCAAACTCATAGCAATCCTGCATAGGGTTTCTGAGGCTATAAATCTTTACAGGAGAAGAAAGCCTCATCTTTCACCTATGGACTGACTGGTGGATTTGAACAGCTAACCTTTTGGTTTGCAACTCAACTTGTAGCCCACTATGCTACCAGGACTGTCCAAATAGCTGGCCATTTGTTTAAACCAAGAAACACAGCACACATCAGTTTTGTTTTCTTCTTCATCTTCTCTAAGTTCAAATTTATCATTGATTCCTGTCTTTTTTCGCTCTATAGTATTTCTTTTTTCATTCATTTTCACTAAGCCTTAGATATTATAATAATTACTATAAAGACCCCTTGATTTTTTTCCACATCTTTACTTACTCCCCAAATTCCTTTTCTATATTCCAACCAGCAGCATTTGCACCCACCAGTTAGTGTAATATCACATCTCTCTTCTTTTAAAATGCTAAAATAATCTTTGTTTTGCCTACAGAATAATGAATTAATTTTAGTTGGATTGAAAATTTCTATGTGATCTTCCTGCTCTATTCCTAACAAAGTACTCTATAGATTCGGTACCATAATCTCTGTTTTTTAGCATTTTTAGCCATTTTTCAGGTCATCAAATGCTATAATAATTAGTCTGGCACTGGCATTTGAATGCATTTCCCATAGACGGAATTCTTTTAGGGTTCTTCACAAAGCCGGCTCATTATTTTCCTAAAGATTTATGTTTGCAAACTGTATCTGTTTAGATTTTTCATCACTAGAAAACACCATTATAACCAATCAAATGCTATACTCTTCTTAGAGCATAATATATATATATATATATATATTTTTTTTTTAAATAACCTTTATTTTATGTTTTGCTTTTCTTCCACTAGACAAGATGTAAGGAGGTCTGGTAGCATAGTGGTTACGAATCGGGCGGGCTGCGAACCTCAGGGTCAGCAGTTCAAAACTACCAGTTGTTCCGCAGGAGAAAGATGAGGCTTCCTGTTCCCGTAAAGATTTACAGCCTCAGAAATGCTGTACAGGGTTGATATGAGTCAGAACTGACTCCAAGGCACATAACAACAAAAACAGACAAGATATGCTTTACACGGACAAAAACTATGTGTTCTAGTATCGTTTCCCTATATATAATGCTATGCATGGAGCAGTTTTAAGAGAATTATCCAGGTGAATTGCAGATCTTTTAGACTTGAATACAATGTGTCTTTTGGTGATACTTGGAGAAGAATAAAAACATACATTGTTAGTGTAAAATAAGATTTAGTGTCAAGTTAGCATATTACTTGTGAGGTGTTTGTTCTTGGCTAGTCTCATTGAGTAGAATAAATTATATACAATAGTCTTCACACAAAGGTATTTATCAAAATTGTTTATTATTGACTAATGAGTGATTCACTGAGCGTTTTTACTGAGCAAAAGGCTGCCGAGGATAAGAGTGAAAAAGAGAATGAATGGAAAGCATTAGTTTAAAAATATAATGAATAAAACATGGTACATGTTGAGATCTGAAGTAATTTGAATGAACTCAGTATGTAAAGAAGGAATTCAGTAAATAATTGCTTATCTTATAGTTAATTAGTTGTAAACAGTTACACAGTTTTAGAATTCAGTAAAAGTATTCAAATGTCAAAATAAGAAAATAGAGCACATATTGAATGTGTATCTTTCATCCTCTCTCTGCCAGCCTTAGTCAGGTAAATCTTCCTAAATGCTCTATTTATGACTTCTCACTTCTAATGAATACTCTTTACTCTTCTTAGTAAATTTATTATTTAACTAATGCAGTAAACTTATTCACATCCTAGAGAGCTTCCTTTGTCCCTTTCTTAGACTTCACAATGCTAACCACCCAATTGATAGATGCATCCTCAAGATGTTATTATAGAGATAAATTACTTCTGATTTTCCAGCTCTATGTCTTTGTTTCACATCCTCTTCAATGTAGTGAAAGGATTTCTGAAAGTTTTAATGTTCTGAGGAAGAATTAAAAGTAGAAGTTAAATTGTTGTTATGTGCTGTGGAGTCGGTTCTGACTCATAGCGACCCTGTACTGGGTTTCCGAGGCTGCAGATTTTTACCAGAGCAGAAAGCCTCATCTTTCTTCCACGGAACAGCTGGTAGTTTCAAACTGCTGACCCTGAAGCCAGCAGCCCTATTTGTAATCACTACGCTACCAGAGCTCCTTAGAAATTAAATTGTTGTTGTTATTGTTAGGTGCCATTGAGTCGGCACTGACTAATAGCAACCTTATGCACAACAGAATGAAACATTGCCTGATCCTGTGCCAACCTCACTACTATTGCCATGCTTGAGTCCATCAATGCTACTACTTGGCCTATCCATCTTGTTGGGGATCTTCCTCTTTATCCCTGACCCTCCATCTTATCAAACATGACATCCTTCTGAAGCGACTGGTCCCTCCTCACAGCATGTTCAAAGTATGAGAGATAAAATTGGGCTATCGTGGCCTCCAAGGAGCACTCTGGCTGCACTTCTTCCAAAACAGATCTATTGGTTCTTTTGGCAACCTAAGGCACTTTCAATATTCTCCTCCAACACCATAAGTCAAAAGCATCAATTCTTTTACAGTCTTCCTTATTCACTGTCCAGCTTTTGCATGCATATGAGGTTATTGAAAATACCAAGCTTGGGTCAGGCACACCTTAGTCCTCAAGCTGACATCTGTGCTTTTCAACACTTTAAATAGTTCTTGTGTAGCAGATTTGCCTAA
>NW_006408526.1:4296599-4326588 GCF_000296735.1 Chrysochloris asiatica
CAGGTAAACATCTTTCTGATATTCTCTGCTTTCAGCCAAGATCCATTGGACATCAGGATATCCCTCATTCCACTGCCTCTTCTGAATCCAGCTTGAACCTTTGGAAGTTCTGTCAATGTATGCTTGTAGCCATTTCTTTATTACTTTTAGTAAAACTTTACTCGCATGGGATATGAAAGAGATTGTCCTATGATTTCTGCATTCCGTTAGGTTACCTCTCTTTGGAATGGGCATAAATACGGATCTCTTCCAATCAGTCAGTCAGATAGTTGTCTTCCAAATTTCTTGGCAGAGTTGAGTAAATGCCTCCTGTGCCACCTCACTTTCTTGAAAGAAATTCAATTTTTATTTCATCAATTCCTGGTGCCTTGTTATTTGCCAATTCCTTGAATGCACCGTGGACTTCCTCCTTCAGTATCATTGGCTCTTGATCATATGTTACCTCTTGAAATGGTTGAACATGAACCATTTTCTTTTGGTACAGTGACTCTGTATATTCCTTCCATCTTCTCTTGATGCTTTCTGCATCATTCAATAATTTGCCCAGAGAATCTTTCAATAATGAAAGTCGAGGCTTAAATTTTTTCTTCAGTTCCCCCAGCTTGAGAAATGCTGACCGTGTTCTTCCTTTTTGGTTTTTTGATTCCAGATCTTTGCACATTTTTTTTGTAATATTTTGCTTTATCTTCTTGAGGTGATCTTTCAGATTTTCTGTTCAGCTCTTATACCTCCGCATTTCTTCCATTTGCTTTAGCATCTCTATGCTGGAGAGCAAGTTTCAGTGTCTCTTCTGACATACATTTTGACCTTTTCCTTCATTCTTGTCTTCTTAATAACTTTTTGCTTTCTGCATGTATGATGATCTTGATGTCATCCCACAATTCTTCTGGTCTTCAGTCTTTAGTTTTTAATGTATCAAATCTGTTCAGCAGATGATCTCTAAATATAGATGTGATATATCCAAGGTAATATTTTGGCTCTTGTGGACTTGTTTTCATTTTCTTTAGCTTCAGTTTGAATTTGTGTATGAGTAATTGATGGTCTGTTCCAAAGTCTGCCCTTGGCCTTGTTTTCACTATGGAGCTTTTTTTGTTTTATGGAGCTTTTCCATCGTCACTTTCTGCAGATGTAGTCAATTTGAATTCTATGTATTCCATCTGGTGAGGTCCATGTATATAGTCATCTCTTATGCTGTCTAAAGAAGGTATTTGAAATGAACAAGTCATTGATTTTGCAGAATTTTATCATGTGTTCTCCAGTATCATTTCTATCACCAAGGCCGTATTTTCTAACTATTGATCCTTCTTCTTTGCTCCCAACTTTTGCATTTCATTCACCAGTATCTAGATTGTATGTTTGATCAATTTCAGCTTGAGGAATTTGGTAGAATTCTTCTATTTCATCCTCACAGGCTTTAGTGATTGGTGCGTAAATTTGAATAATAGTGGTATTAACTGGTCTTCCCTGTTGTTATTGTAGTTAAGTGCTGTTGAATAGATTCAGTCTTCCCTGTAGGTGCATGGATATTATCCTACCACAGGCAGGGTTGTACCTCGTGACTGATCTGGATATGTTTTTTGACAATGAACGCAACACCATTCCTCTTCAATTTGTCATTTCCAGCATAGTAAACCATGTGATCATCAGATTCAAAATGGCCAAAACCAGTCCATTTCAGCTCACTAATGCCTAAGATATCAATGATTATGTGTTCCATGCTATGTTTTATACATTAGAATATAGTTAACTTAAAAAATACTAAATGTTAGGTATTTTGGTACTGTGTGTGTGGCTGTTGGCTAATGTGCAAGACTGCAAAGTTGTTTGAACTGCAAAGTCAGTGGTTTAAGCTCACCAGCTGCTCCTTGGAAATCCTATACATAGTGAGAACTCTAATTTGAAGTTGTGGAAGTAGCAGCAATAGTAGTAATAATAGTAGTAGGAATGGGATGATATCAGCTACCGAATTGCAATTTTTTAAAGAGAGCATATCTTGACTGAGTGTATCTGTTTACATCTATATCTATATCTGTGTATCAACAACATAAAATCTGATAAAGGAGACTCAATAAAACATTTTAAATCTATACAATTTAAAAATCTCCAGAATTATCTTTCCATTTGAAAATATGAGAGTAGAAAATCTGAACACAAGTAATGTCTTCTGAACTACAGGTAAGAATTTTCTCTTTGTTCATAGGATAAAAATAAAAGTTGACTTACTATTAAATGAATATGAGTATGCATTCTTACAGGTTTTTGTACATCACTGAGAAAAGGTAGATTTGTCTCAGTCCAAATCCTTTAAGCACTGTTCTTTGCCCTTTGGCTTCCACCTCCATTTCTCAAATGGTGCCACTATGTCTTTCTTCTTGCCTCCAGATATCCTGGGTCTAAACTCTCTATTTATAGGTAGGCCACTGTAGAGAGAATTGTTCTCATTTTCAGTACTTCAATAGAAATGAAAAATATTATTTTAATCTGCTTTCTCATTTGGAAAGCAGTTATTGCATTCAGATACTAATAATATGACAAGAGTGTTTGGGCATGGAGAGAGGGAGTAAAAATTGTATACTCCATACTAAGAACCCTATTCTTATTGTCTATCTATCTATCTATCTATCTATCTATCTATCTATCTATCTATCCATCTTATCATTACTATTATATTGGTAAGAACTATTTCAGTTGCAGGCAACAGAAACTCAGTTAACATAAGTAAATGAATCTACATCTACTATGAATCTTCAGCTCACTAAGTTCTGAGGATGAGCATGTCACCTGGACAGGCTAACCACTGAAATCCATCTTTCTGACTACAGTTATTACTTCAGGATTGCTTCTGCTTATTCAATAAATTGAAATTACATTCAGTCATTCTCCAAAGTATAATAGGAAAAGTCACTTCCAAATACTGCATCCTAAAATACTCTCATTGGATCATTTATCCATGAATTGGTATAACTGAGTTTATGTGTATCTGGTCTATTTTATTAAAAATATTTTGGACAAATCAAACCACAGTGATATACTACTTGACACCAACTAAGTTGGTTATAATTTTAAAATACAGGGAAAAAGCAAGTGTTGGTAAGGATGAAGAGAATATAGAACCTTCATGTATTGTTGTATAGGGTTTCCAGGAAGCAGCTGGTGAGCTTGAACCACTGACCTTGCAGTTAAAATGACTTTGCAGTCTGACGCATTAGCCCATAGCACCACACCAGGACTTAGCTGGTGGGAATATGCAATGTTTCCGCAGACAACAGCTGGATGTCCAAAGTACATGAGACAAAATTTCACCATCCTCTGTTATAAGGAACATCAAGCTGTACTTCTTTCAAGACAAATTTGTTTGTCCTTCTGGCAAAGAATGTTTTATATTCTTCACCAGTGCCATAATTCAAAAGCATCACTTCTTGGGTCTTCCTTATTCATTGTCCAGGTTTCACATACATTTGAAGTGATTGAAAAAACCATTGCTTGGGTCAGGTGCACCCTAGTCTTCACAGTGGCATCATAGCTTTTTAATACATTAAAAATGATCTTTTGCAGCAGATTTGTCTGATGCAATACATCCTTTGAGTTCCTGATTGCTTCTTCCATGGACGTTAATAATGGATGCAAGCAAAATGAAATCCTTAACAACTTCAAGCTTTTCTTCTTTGATCATGATTTTGCTTATTGGTACAGTTGTTAGGATTTTTTTTTTTCTTTATATTGAGTTGTAATCCATATTGAAGGCTGTGGTCTTTGATCTTCATCAGTAAGTGCTTCAACTCCTCATGTCTTTAAGCAAGCAAGATTGCTAAATATCACAGGTTGCTAATGAGTCTTTCACCAATCCTGATGCCCCATTCTCTACCATGTGATCCAACTTCTTGATTATTTGATTATCATATAGCTTGATTGCAAGATATAAAATATAAGCCAACTGATTTAAGCAAAATCAATGTATGACTCACATAAATGCAAAAACTAAGAGTAGAGTGTCTTACCCATCAGTCGCTGTATTGCTCTGTGGTGGCTTATGTGTTTCTGGGATACTGGAAGCTAAGCTACCAGTATTCAAATACCATCAGCATCACTCATAGTGTACAATTTCAGTGGAGCTTTGAAACTAAGAGTAGGAAGAAAAACATGATTATCTATTTACAAAAATTACCCAAACTAAAATGTTATGAATTATAGCAAGACTCACTTGCTTTGGACACATCATCAGCAGGGATGAATTACTTGAGATGAGCATCAGGTTTGGTGAATTCGAGGGCCAGGGTAAGGGTAAGGGAAACCCTCAATGTGACAGATTAGCACAATCACTACAATTAGGAACACAAGAAATATGAGCCATAACATGAGTATATATATATATGCAAACCAATATCCATAGCAGCACTATTTACAATAGCAAAAAGATGGGGACAGCCTAAATGCCCATCAACTGAGGAATGGATAAACAAACTGTGGTACATACACACAATGGAATACTATGCTACCTTGAAGAACAACAAGGAAGCTGTGAGCCACCGCATAACATGGATGAACCTTGAGGATGTTCTGCTGAGTGAAATCATTCAGCACAAAAGGAGGAAAAATAAGACCATTATTGTAAAAGACTAAGAAAAAGAATCCACCCAAAAGGGGACAAAAAAACAACAAACTATATGTATAATTGCTGATCACTGGGATGTATGGGATGAGAGGAGAGGAGGGAGGGGAAGATAGAGCACAGGGTAGGAAATAGACACAGGAAAGCTTGGGTGATGGGGAAGGGGTGCTGTGAATACACAAGAAGAGGTAGGGGAAAAGAAGAACAGGGCAGATGGGAGAACAGTTAGGCAGGTTCTAATGGGCTAAGTGGCATAGAGGTAAATGATGATGTATGCACAACCGTGGAATAACAGGGCTTCAGGATACAGGGATTGAGGCTTGGTTTGAAAGGGTAAAAGAGGTGAATAATGTTAGGATGCTTGGTTGTCTTTTGAATATTTGTTTCCCTTGCCTGTCATTGTGAAATAGACAATTGGGTGTGGGGGAGGATAGCCAGAAACATCATGATAGAAAGCTTGTAAGCTTGTCCTCAGCCTATAACTGATTGGAATACCTTAAACGGGGCTAGAAATTGCCCACACCCAAATTGGGGGGAGGGCTATAAAGACAAGAAGTGACTGGCTTACAAGCTTTCAAGAAGGAGCCTAGTTCCAGACAGTACAGGGGCAGGTAGAACACCCACTGAATGATTTCCAATCTGTTGGGAACAGGCTGGCAAAAGGAAATGGTGATAAGACTCTAGTGGTGGTACAACAGTGAATAATTGCCCTCAGGACCGACTGTGAGGGTCGGAAATGTAGAGATAGATTTTCTTTTTTGACAAGAGGAGGGGAGTGATTAATTTTGCAGCCCATGAGCAGAGGTCTCAGGGACCATTAAATGCGAAGAGCGGAGAGCATGACCCTACCCAGAGAGGCAGTGAAGCCAGGCATGGAGAAAAAGATGATGACGTGGATAGATGGAGTGGCTGGGGACACGGGCATCAGGGAGGCAGAGGGGCTGTTTTCTGATGGCCAGGGGGGCGGGCCTGTGGGGTGTATCCTTTGGGTGTTTGATGGGGCTTGGAGGGTATTGCAATCATTGTAATGAAATTAAATACTATAGGATGAATGTGAAACTCAAGTGAGAAAGATGTAAATAATGATGTATACCCAACCTTGGAAAAACAGGGCTCTGGGATACAGGGATTGAGATATGGCCGGAATGGGGAAAAAGGGAGAAATAATGTTAAGATGCTTGGCTGTCTTTTGAATCTTGGTTTCCCTGACATACCATTATAAAATAGAAACTTGAGGCAGAGAGAAAGGAATAACCAAAAATATCACCATAGAAAGCTTGTAAGTCCATCTTCTGCCTATAACTGATTGGAATCCCTAAAATGGGGCTACAGCATGTCCAGTGAAGGAGGCTCCGCATTACATAGGACCACAGGTGGAATCCTGAACAACATCCAGAATCTTCTGAGATGGGAAATCTCCACCTGAAATGACAAGCAGGCCAGCATAGAGCAGCTAGAAGAACAGAAGATACTTCTTGAAAGAAAGACCGACAGGAAACTTACAAAACAATATAGGCAGACCGACTGATTACTATAAGAACAAGCAAATTGCTTGCCCAAGAGAAAACAAGGCAAGTGGTCAGGTCCCTACAGGGCAAACCTCCTTCTAAGACTAAGACTCAATGGGAATATACACTCTGATCGGTGACCACGTTCATCACCGATAAAGGGAGGTGAGGGAAAAACAGCAATGAAGCTGTGAGGTAAGTCCTACAATGTTCAATAGACTCCTGTGAACCCAGGTGGAGACCTTATTGGCCAGTAGTGTGGTAAGACCTGGGGACTCTTGGGCCCAGAATCAATGACATAGCCACAGAGGACTAGAGTGGAGAGTGCAGCATCCAGCTGATAAAAAGAGAGGGCATATGCACAAGAACACCCACACTTGCAGATAATACCCACTTGACCTGGCTTCAATGACTGGATGATCAGAGCTCAACTAGAAGAGAAAGAAGAGGAAAAAAGGAGTAATCTGATACACTTTGATGAACTTGACCTACACCTATGGATGCAGTAGCTCAAAGCAGGGAACAAATCTTTACAGCAAGGACCATTCCCACCGCCTCCATACACAGAGTAGACAGGGATGGGCTACCCCAAATGGGGGGTGTGAGGGCTACAAAGGCAAGAAGTGACTGGCTTACAAGTTTTTAAGAGGGAACCTAGATCCAGAGGGCTCAGAGGAAGGTATAATCTCCACTGAGTAGTATCCAGTCTGTCTAGGTGGGGCTGATGAATGGAGATGGGGATGGGTCTATTGTGATGCAATGGTGAATAATTGTTATCAGGACTGATTGTGAGGGTTGGAAAGGTAAAGGTAGACGTTTTGTAGTAAAAGGAGGGGAGTGGTTAACTTTGCAGTCTAGAATTGGAGGTCCCTGGGACCACCCAGGGAGAAGAGCAGAGAGCAGGATCCTACCTAGAGAAGCAGTGATGCCAGAGATGGAGGCAGAGATGATGACATGGAGAGATGGAGCAGCTGGGGACTGTAGACTCAGAGAGGGAGAGGAGATGTGTGCTGAGATCAGGGGAAAGCTTGCAGGTTGTACTTTTCGGTTGGTTGATGAAGCATGGAGAGGATTGTAACCATGGCAACGAAATGATATATGATAGGATGAATGTAAAGCTAATGTTCTCCCATGTGAACTATCACATAATTCATAATAAAACATTAAAAAAAAATAAAAAGAAAAGAAAATCACCTTATTCAAAGTGGTCCAAAGTATGTTATTGTCTTCTCTCCTCTCCAAATTGTTTTGTTTGGTTTTACACTTTGTGTTAGTTATGGTTTTTGTGTCCATTTGACTGAGCCAGGTTTCTCAGTTTTAGCAGTTAAGATAGAGTTATTACCTCCATAATGTGATCTAATATAATACAATCATCCACAAGACATAATCCAATATGATCAGCTCTGATCGGATGTAATTATCTAGTATATCATAAAACTTCACTTCCATGCCATTACTGAGATCTGATGTAATCTATAGGATTAAGCTGTATTTTGAACCAATCTCTTTTGAGATATAAAAGGATCACAAGTGATCAGAGAACTTGAGTCCTACTACCACCAAGAAAGTAGAGCCAGAAATGGAGTGCATCCTTTGGACTTGGAGTCCCTGCACTCTGAAGCTCCCAGCACATGAAGATCTCCAAGGAATGACAGGCCAACAGATACTTAAAGGAAGTAAGAACCTTCCCCATTGTTTTACTCTGAATTTGAACTTCTAGCATTCTAAACTCTACGAGAATAGATTTCTGTTTGTTAAAGCCATCCACTTGTGGTATTTCTGTTAGAGTCACACTAGATATCTAAAACGCTTCAAATATATATACACATATATAGCATGCATAATAGACTCTGTTTCAAAAATTTATATTTTCCAACAGAAAAAAGAACTTTTTTGTTGTTATTGTAATTGCTAATGACCATTTTCTAGTTGTAGGGAATGATTCTGACTCCCCTAATCACTCTTCGGTATCACTCTATATCACTCCATAGAGCTTTCTTTGAGTATATCTGCCTTAATTTCTCTCTCTATGCACCACTGGTCTCTTTAAAACACACACACACACACATTCTGCAAAAGAAAGAAGGAGTGTTAAGTGATTGATATCTCTAGAATGAGCCCTGAATTAAAAGGTTGATACATGCAGATGCACATTAGCAGGCAAAAGACAGTACAGTTTCACTAAAAGTGCTCTATGTAAGATATTGGTCAATTTAGTACAGTAAGAGGGAAAGTTATCCAACAGAAGGGTATGTAATGGACACTCTTTGAGACATATAAAGCTGACAAGTTAGTTAAAAAGATAAGACCTACTCACAAATAACTGTAATACAAGACAAAATACAGAAAGGCTTTTAAGAGATGTTTTTTCTGGTTGAAGTTTGTAGAATAGTGGGTTTCCAGTGCTCTCCTAATTATTTCTAACTGAAGGCTGATATTTCTTCTGCATTATCTCTATTCATTCCCTCTCTTGTAGATGGATTTTTTCCCTTGTATCCATATTTCACTGCTATAAAACAGTATAGTTTTAAAAATTCTTTTAAATGACCACAAGCATAAGGGAAGAAACATTTAACATAAATAATTTGAGCAATGAATTTAAGTATTCATAGCAGATCATAGTTGTAATAGTTGTAGTTAAGTGCATTCAAGTTGGTTCCAACTCATAGCAATCCTTTGTAAGTTTTTTGAGGAGCAGCTGGTGAGTTTGAACCACTGATCTTGCCATTCAAGCCAACTTTGTGGTCTTGTGCTTATCCTACAACATTTGGTAGTATTTATCTCTTTAGAATACTTTTTCCCAGGTTCTGCTATAGACTAATTTGACATTTTGTTGTTTCTCTTATGAGGTGGCTTCAAATAGTGAAATTAAATAATAGTCAAAATTTCCCTCAGATTTTTTGAGGCCCTCGAATATTACAGTTGTTGTTGCTAACTGCCTTTGAGTCAGTTCTGACTCATAGTGATGTTATGTAGAGTTTCTGAGGAGCTGCTGGTGAGCTTGAAAACCAACCATGAGGTTCAAATTGACCTTGCAGTCCAGTGCTTTAGCCCACAGCTCCACACCAGGACTCATATTATTATAGTGAAAATACTTAAGTATCCCCTTTCTTCATTTGCATAGTGGCATTCTGTATCTGTTGTACATAGTTTACTATGAACTGGAACCAACTGGGCAGTACCTAACAACAACAATTTTTATCAGTAATGCTTCAGTCTGTAAACAGAGACACTAGGATTCTCATAAGAATAAAAAAAATTAAAAGTATACCTTTTACATATATGGAAGAAACTGAGGAAATAGTGGTATCAGAGTGTTGTTAGCAATTAAGAAAAAGAATCAATAACAAGTCCTCAAGAAATCAAATCAGAGCTACAGAAATCTTACAAGCAAATTATGTTAGATGTTTTCAAGTTGGAATAAAATTAACGTGGTACCTCAAGATGAGGTATATGGGAAGTGGTTTCCTTTAGGATATCAAAGGTCCCATCTACAAACAATCATGTGATCAGTCCCAGAATGGGCAGTGTTTCATTCTGTTGTATATGGAGTCACCATGAGTAGGGTGCTGTCTTATTGCCAGCTAACAACACATTTCTCCTATTTACTTATGCGAGATGTAGTAAAAACATGGTGGGTGGAAGCATGATTTTGATATTCCTTTATTGGAAGGGAAATAGGGTTACTAAATGAGGTATTATTCATGACAAGTTGAAAATAGTAAACTTTAATTGTTGATGCTATCAACAAAATGTTAAGAGACATTTTCCATAATCCATTCCCTGTATGGCTATGGGATGTTGTTGATCTTAAAAGGAACATAAATTATGTGTTATTAAGTGCCATTGAGTTGGTTCTGGCCCACAGTGACCCTGTATAGGGTTTCTGAGGAGCTTCTGGTGAGTTTGGACCATTGATCTTCCGGTTTAACATTGCAGTTCAGCACACAACCACACCAGGACTCCATAAGTGACATAAGGAAGAAAATGAGGAGCATTACTATTAAATTACAGTGAAATGATATGCAGTAAGATACAAATTTGCCAAGAAGGTCCCAGTGTATCTACTTTTCATTCATCTTATCTTCCCAACTATTGTCCTCAGGGCCACACTAGAGATACTGGGGTTCAGAGAACATAGGTTTGAACTTCATGTTGTTAACTGCCAACAACTCTGCTCAAACTCCCAAAAGGCTGAAGTCCCAGTACTGGCTGGGCTGTACTCCTCTCTGGAGCTGTAAGTTCTCTTTCAAACTCATGTAGTTGTTGACAGAATTTTAATTTCTTGTGGTTGTAAGGTTGAAGTTTCTACTTTCAGGCTGGCTGTTGGTCATAGGTCATTGTCAGCTCCCAAATGATGCTTTCAGGTTCTACCAGTGTGGCCCCTTAAGATCATAGCGGTTTACTCTTCAATGCCAGAAGAACAATCTCTCTTCAGGAAGAGCCCATTCTCACGGTAAAAACTATCTCTGATTAAGCCAATGGACAGCGTATTATTTATTATGGCCCTTGTAGCCATATCATTTCATTCTTGTAGCCTCTATGCTTGTGATTCTGACCCGTTTTTAAGTGAGTTGTAAATGAGGTAGGATTAAAGTAGGACTAAGTCCTGGTATTCTTTCTACTCCCATAAGGATTTACACCCTCGGAAACCCTGTACAGGGTCACTATGGGTTGGAACCGACTCAACGGCACTTAACAACAACAACAACAAAAGTCCTGGTATTGCTCTTTAGGATAAGCACTGGACCATTAGCCACTAAGTTGATGGCTCAAACCCATCTGTTGTTCCTTCTTGTTGTTCTTCTTAGGTGCCATAGAGTTGGTACCAAATCAGAGTGACCCGATGCATAACAGAACGAAACACTGCCTGGCCCTGAGCCAACCTCACAGTTGCTGCCACACGTGAACCCACTGATGCTGCCATTTTGCCAATCCATCTCATTGGGGTCTTCTTTTTCTCTGACCCACCCTCTTACCAAACAAGATATCCTTCTCCAGAGACTGGTCCCTCCTGACAATATGTCTGAAGAATGAGAGAGAAAATTTGGCCATACTGGCCTCCAAGGAGCACTCTGGCTGCACTTCTTCCAACACAGATCTGTTGGTTCTTTTGGCAGCCCATGGCACTTTCAATATTCTCCTCCAACACCATAACTCAAAAGCATCTCCTTAGAAAACTGCAAAAACCATGTTGGATCCATGTTTGACTTGCTCTGACTTCACTAAGAGGAAAGAGAATGAAATTCAATATCATCAGTCGAAGGCCAATTCCTATGAAGCAGAGGTCAAGCATGCCTTCACCCTACAACATTCTTTATATTTTTCTGACACCAACCATCCTTCCCACAGCACTCTGCTTTATATCTGAGTTTGGTAATCTACTTCAATGGCCACACAGAATCAATAATGATGCTTACTGTTATGGGGTTTGCTAGGGAACTGAGCAAGGTACAATTCAGGACCAAACAGCAGCTCAGAACACAGCAGTTCTGCAGTTAGGACCAGCTCTTCTCTGCCATACTGCAGACATGGTTTCTCAGCCATGTGGCCCATTGGCCTCTGGCCTGCTTGAGCAAATGTTACAGAGCTCTTTAAGTTAGTCTGTGAATGCCCAAATGACACATTCTACAAAACAGTTTCCTGTCCTAGGCATTCAGCTTGACTGCAAGATCAGTTTGAACCTCAAAGTCAGATGTGCAAGCGCACCAGCCATTCCTAGGAAACCCTACACAGGGTAGCTAAGAGTCGGAACCAATTCAACGGCACTTGACAACAACAGCCTAATCACTATTATGAATTAAGAAGACATTGGATACAATAGCCATATCAAGTAAATTCAAGATACTACAGACTATCTCCTGGTTTCTCTAGCCATAAGTTAAAAATTAAGTACTTTCATAAATGAAAGATTGACTACTTCCTACTTACAGTGGATAGGAAAATCATGTGAAGTAAGTCCAAGGTACCACCAAATCCTATACAGGGTTGCTATGAATCAGAACCAACTCTACAGCATTTAATAACAACAGCAAAGAGGAAGACCCCAATGCAATGGATGGACAAGTGACAGCAGCAATAGACTCAAATGTAACCGTCGTAGTACAGGCAGTGAGTGTTCCATTCTATTGCGCATAGCATTACTATGAGTGGGAGCAAACTCACTGACACTCAACAACAACAACATAACCACTACACAAACCATCAACCTTTTGGTTAGCAGCCAAGTGCTTTAATACGTATTGTTGTTGTTAAGTGCCACCGAGTCGATTCTGACTCATAGAAACCGTGTACAATGTTTCCAAGGAACGACTGCTGAGTTTGGACTGCCAATTTGGCAGTTCACAATGACTTCGCAGTCCGACGCATTAACACATAAAGATAACTACGAAATCATGGCTGTAATAATGCGATATTACTGTTATTGCTTCTGTTGTGCTGAAGATGAGAAAATGTGAAGCTAGCAAATCATAAACAATTTGTTACTGTTTTAAACAGTTAAGATAAAAGGGAAATGATCTTATGTCTTCCTCATAAAATGGAAAATATTTTCTAGAATTGATCTTGAATAAACTGATATTTGTGAAAATATAAGGGACATATAGACTTCAGAGTATAAAGAAAGGTTTAAAAATAATAAACAAACTGAAGTTAATGATATAGTAAAAGAATCTCTAAAATAGTTTTAAACTCATATATTACTGATATGCAAACACATGATTATCTGTATATTACTCACTGTGCAAACAGTCAAACTATAGAACTCATTAATGTCCATAGTTATAGTATATATCATCAACTTTCTATTTTTATAAGGTTTTGACATCTAAAATCAGTATTTTTAAGGATATGTATATGTGACAATAGCTGTGGTGTTTTTTATTTTGGAAAAATCTTTGAATGTCATTTAAATAATTATATTGTATTTGATTCATACTTAAGATCTTCGTAGAAAATAAATAAACAGTGCTGTGATTTGACAAATATCTCCATGTTTTCTACAAAATGAGTGTCTATGGTGAATTGTGGCAGAATGTATCAGTTTTTATTTACTTTCTAATTTTAAATATGTACAGAGATTATTAAAATGACAGCAAAATTGTACTAATTGAGGGAGTGTTACTGCTATGTAAGAACATGTGCCTGTTAAAACCTGAAAGGGAGCCTCAAACTCTTAGTAAATGAATGATTATTGAAACAGGTTTAGATTGACATTAGTTGACAACATTTTCATAATGGGCTGTTTTTTGTTCTTTTACTGTAGACATGAATATCAATAAGACAAGATAAAAAATATTTCTTTCCGCTTTTTCCTCACACTTGTTTGGAAGTTCCACTGTTTCTTTTTATTTTTGAGCATTTGGAAGTTATTTTCTTGGTAAAATTATAACTCCCTGAGCTATTATGACTGAAATTATACAATAAATATTATTTTTTTGTAATTTTCTTCAGGCAAGCTTGTGAGATGTGTAACATCAGAATAAATATTCATAGAAAAAAATGCAAGTTTTAAAGAAGTGAATCCTAAGTATATCTTTTTTATTTCCTACAGCTGAGTATTTGACACTACCCTAGAAAATGACTTACAGTTTTTACTTAGTGACTTTTTCTCTATTTCATATAGACTTTCTGAAATTAATCTATGCCATTGAATTAAAACAAGGAAGTAAAAGAACCACACAACTTATCAATTATGGTTCCAACCTGATTTCAAATTGGATGTTCTACATAGAAAAGTATCAAATGGGTCTAGAGAAACCATATGGACACCATTAATCAGGGGCTTTTTGTTATTCAGTGATTTCCAAAGCTCTCTCACTTTCAGACTCAAATTTTATTGCATGCTGCATCCCTAGGGAATTATTGTATTCTTTCCCTTCTTTTTTATAGAAATATATATTTTTTACTTACATTTTTTTCCTCTGAGTTCCACCCCCATTAGCTTCTGTGCACAGCTTGCCCAAGTGCAAACATTTTCCTCTATAGAAATAAATGTTCTTTTCAGTACTACCTAATGATTCATCCAATTCAAGTTCATTTTATGTGTGAATGGAACTTCATCCTGAGAATAGAGTATAGTATTCTGAAGAAGGATAACCTGATGATAATTAAATTGATTTTCCACCTGTATTTGAGTTTATAATTTCTTATAGTCTATCAAGTGTGGCAACAATAGTGAGGTTGGCCCAGGATTGGGCAGTGCTTCCTTCTGCTGTGCATAGGGTCACTATGAGTTAGTACTGACTTGATGGCACCTAACAATAACAACAACATGTTGATATGACAATGAGAGATAGTTCAATATTTGTGCAAGACATTGTGATGTAAAGGGCTAAGATGTACTGACTCCATACTAAATATTAAGAATCAATTGGTATATATTCTATACAACCATACATTTTATAGTCACAATAAAACTTTGTAGAAAAAGTTATTATTCTAAGCATTTTGATAAGAAAATTGGTGCAGAATACTTCAGGAATTGGTTCATGAGCCTATAGCAACTACCAACTGTTGCAAAAGGAGATAATAGTTGTAAGTTCATGTTCTTTTTACTATCTCATAATTTAAAACAATTATCTACACCACAATGGGCAGAATTCAAAAATAACAACAAAACCTTTAGATTGGGTCACTAAATGAGAAAAAATGTACACACACATGCTTTAATTCACCAAAAGAATGAATGTGAGGAGCTTCATCAGTCAGGTTTCCCACATAACCCAGCAAAATAATCAAGCAGAAAAAATAAAAGCTGTTTTATACTCCTCATCATCAGCTGAACTTTGCCAAAAAGCTAGCTAGCTTTATTCCTACTTGGTTCCTCAGAGAGAAAAATAGAAGTTGTATCATTTCTGGCACATTAAAAAAAAAAAAATGCTACAATACATATATTTGTAAGAAAAGAAATAAATTACTTGCTGACACATTTGATCTAAACTCTGTTACTCCGTAGGATAAGCCACAAGGTCAGTGGTTTAAGCTCACTAGCTGCTCTGCCAAAGAAAGATGAGGCTTTCGGCTCCCATAAAGATTTGCAGTATCAGAAACTATACAGGGTCACTGTGAGTTGTAACCACCTCAATGACACTTAGTAACAAGAACAACATGATTTGGAATGATTCAAAGGAAAAACAATCAGCCTTAGTTTATGGCAGTGGCAATTCAATGGTACAATTCTTACCATCCATAAGCGAGATCTGAGTTTTATCCATGACCAGTGTACCTCAAACTTACCTATCCCTAATTTGTCTAGGAGTGCATGTTTCTGTGTTGTTAAACAGGTCTCAGTGAAGATTTGTTTGGAAACTTCTAAGGCAAATTAGAAAGAAACATCTATAGTTCTAATTCTGAATTGTTGTTACATGCCATCAAGTCACTTCTGACCCATAGCGACCCTGTATAGGGTTTCCAAGGAGCAGCTGGTGAGCTTGAACTGCCTACCTTGCAGTTCAAATGGCTTTGCAGTCTGGCGCATTAACCCACAGTGCCACACAGGACTCCCAGGTGAGGTGATAAAAATCCTGTGGATGACAATGGTGATCACTTCATACATAGTGCTGTCATGAATTGGACAAGCTTAGCAAATCCATGGATAGTACAATCAGTTAGCACACTGAACTGCTAACCAAAGGTTGGATGGTTAAGTCCACTCAGATATGCCTTGGAAGAATAGCTATCTACTAAAAATCAGCCACTGAAAACCATATAGAACACAATTTCACTCTGACAAATTTGGGGTCATGATGAGTCAGAACTCACTCACTAGCAACTGGTAATTCACTCAGACCACAGATTTAAGTACCTGCTCTATTTCTTTAACCTTCTTGCCAGGACTTAAAAGGGGAAGGAGTAATAATAATGTTCCTACGTGCTGAAAAAGCTACATTGTTGTTGTTGTTAAGTATCGTGGAGTCCTTCCAACTCATAGTGACTCTGTACAGGGTTTCCAAGACTCTAAATCTTCACGGGCGCAGAAAACCTCATCTTTCTCTCATGGAATGGCTGGTAGTTTTGAACTGCTGAGCTTGAGGTTAACAGCCTGATTCATAACGACTATGCTACCAGAGGTTCTTTAAAATGCTACATTGGAAACAGTTAATAACAGGAAAATTAAACTAACATCTAAGACTACAAAAATATATCTCTTACAACTGATTTTTAAACTCTTTCCTACAGATATAAAGTTTCTCTTTAGAACTGTGGTTCCAATGTTTGTTCTTGTCTCAAAAATAGTTCCCTCTCCTCAGGAGTGAAAACATTCAGCAATAAGGAATCAATATTGTCAATTATGGTATTTTTTTTTATTTGTATAGCTCAGTGCCTGGCACAAAGTAATGATCCAAATATGAGTAATGTTATTAAATATCTGGACAGCTATTTTGCAAACAATGCCTTGCAACTTATTATTGAACCTTAATGAGTAACAGAATACTGCTTACTAGCTAACATTTTATGTGATACAAGTTTTATATAATTAGTCCAGGATGTATTTTACTATCTGTATGCAACAAATGGTGTCCTGGTATGGTGCTGCAGGATAAACCCTGGACTGCAAATCCCAAGGTCAGAGTTCAAACCCACCAGTCACCTTAGAAATCCTATACGGGGTTGTTATGAGTCAGAACTGACTTCACAGCACCTAACAACAACAATGCAACAACTGTAATAAAAATTGCAAACCAAAAGCTGTTAGGGTTACAAATGCATGAAGTTGAAGTAGTCAAACAAGAAATAATGTTTATGATGAGCTTGAAGAAAGCTTACAAGTTAATGTTATATGTAGCATTTCTATTTGTGAAGATAAGAAAGATGTTTTGGGTAAAGGAAAAAGGACTGAGAAAAGATGTTAGTTTGACTAAAGACTAGCAAATAGATTTTGGTAATATATATTTTATTTTGAAATAATTTGATACACAAATGTTATTGTTGTTGTTGTTAAATGCCGTTGAGTTGATTCTGACCCATAACGACCCTGTATAGGGTTTCTGAGGAGCAGCTGGTGAGCTTGAACTGCCGACCATGCAGTTCAAATGGCTTTGCAGTCTGGTGCATTAACCCACAACACCACACCAAGACTTCCTTTAATTGGTTCTGACTCATAGCAACCCCATAAAGGGTTTTTAAGAGGCAGCTGTGAGTTTCAAGCATTTATCTTGAAGTTCAAACCTTTCTTTCTGTTGAGTGCTTATCCTAAAGTGCCACTCCTGAACTTCTATACACACATAAAAGTTGCAAAAATAATAAAGAAATTTTCTGTGAACCTTTCACCCAGCTTCCCCCATTGTTCTCATCCTAGTTAATTATACGGAATTTGTAGATAAAGTTCTGTGCTCTAATATATTTTAGTACATGATTGTGATAGACCTAAAGGGTAAAGTTACAGGAGGTTTATGATTTCACTAGATATTGGGGAATCGCTGATGGTTTTAGAGCAGAGAAACAGTGAAAACGTGTTAATGATTTAGGGATATTAATGTCCAGAATGGATTGAGAAAGGAGATACTAGAGATGACAGTGGTTGCATAATTCTCAGCACAGTAATATCAGAACAAACAATGGTGTCAATTGTGCAGTTAGATAGAACGAAGGTGAAAGAAGTTATCTTTGATACTGAAATAAACATTAAAGAAGAATGAAGACTCAAAGGGGATGCCAGTTGCTTACATTTCAAGACACAATGTAGATGGACAGGAGGAATTTTGTTGTTGATGTTATCAAGTCTATTCTGACTCATAGCAACCCTGTATAGGGTTTCAAAGGAGCACATGGTGGATCTGTACCACCAACCTTGTCCAGTGCTTATCTGCCTGCACCACAAGAAAATTTTAGGACCAATGAACTGGGTGTATTATTTGATATGCTGTTGTTGTTGTTAAGTGCCCTAGAGCCAGCTCCAACCTATAATGACCCTAATAGAATTTCTGAGGAGCAGCTGATAAGCTTGAACTGCTGACCTTGCAGTTCAATCTGAGTTTGCAGTCCAGTGCATTAACCTACAGAACCATACCAGGATTCCAGCCAACGTGGTGTTCTCAGGCACTCGCTCATCCAAGTACTAACTATACCAACCCTGCTTAGCTTGGGAGATCACATGAGTTTGTGATTTGATATAGGGTTTTTAAAGTTGATCTGCATTCACAAATATTTCATTTAAAATGAAAGAACAAGACTAAGGAAAACTATATAGGGTCTCTGTGAGTTGGAACTAACTCCATCGGCATATAACAATAACACCAATATTTTTAAAAGTGCCAATATTTTGTACGGAGTTCTGATGTGGCTCTGTTGGATAATTATTGGGCTGCTAACCATAAAGTTGGTGGTTCAAACCTACCAGATGCTCTTTGGAAATCCTATACAGGGTCTATGTGAGTCAGAACTAACTCGACAGCACTTATCAGCAACAACATTTCATAGTGACCATATTTCAGAAGTCCTGGTGTGGTGCTGTAGGATAAGCACTCAATTTCAAGGTGAGTTTGAACAAGGATGGCAGTTCAAACTCTCCATTGCTCCTTTCAAACCTTATACAAGGTTGCTATGAACTGGAACCGACTTGGCAACACTTAACAACAGCAATAATTCAGATATTCTAGGTAACACAGTCTCTATTGTTGCTATAGTTAAATGCCATTGAATGGGTTCTGACTCATTGTGACCTGGTAGACCGTTTCCAAGGAGGATCTGGTGGGTTTAAACTGACAACCTGTGGTTTGCAGTCCAGTACTGATCCTAAAGCAACACACACCAGGAATCCAAAGTCTCTATTAGAGACAAGACATATGAATATCTTTGTTTTGAGAGTACCTATTATTTTATCAATGCTCATTCACTTAGTAGTAAATAATAAACTTTTTAAGTATTGCTTGCTATTGTTTATATTTCATTTGCTGTATTCTCTTCTCAAAATTATAAGATGTTAGGGGTATAATATCACTTCATGCTTGGCATATTAATAAATATAATTTGTTAATTAATATTGACAGCCACACTTTTTACAGTATCATTTAATTTAATGCAAGTCCAGTTGTGTAATTTTGCAAGAGAGGAACT
This sequence comes from Chrysochloris asiatica, assembly GCF_000296735.1. NCBI lineage: Eukaryota > Metazoa > Chordata > Mammalia > Afrosoricida > Chrysochloridae > Chrysochloris > Chrysochloris asiatica. Next base: position 4,315,773 of record NW_006408526.1, read on the forward strand.
GATGGCTGAAAACTGTGGACTAGTAATGACATGTCCACTTCAAGTGAACCCAGCACTTTAAATCTAATGAATAGAGATTCTTCTGTACCTACAGGTATCAGTAATAGTATTCAACTCTGTACTGGGAAATCTCTTTTGATGTGTCTCTGTCCAAGTTAGTTGATTTGTTGGAATCTTTGTAGCACTAATCATGGATAGAATCCTAAATTAAATGAAGCCGATCTTTGCAAAGACTTTTTATTCTTTATCTAGTGTTAGAAATGGAAAATATTTACAACTCATGCAGACTAGCTATCCCTCCTTTTGTTACCAATAAAGAAACCAGGAAATGTCTTCTCTATTTGTCAGTGTGAAAGAAAGGGATACAGATCATTCTGTACAATGATTATGGGATGGAAAATACATCCTTACAGATGAGCATTAAACACTAAAGACCAAAGACCAGAAGAGTTGTGAGATGACATCAAGAATATCATACAGGAAGAAAACAAAAAGTAGTTAAGAAGACAAGAAAGAAGGAAAAGGTCAAAACGGATGTCATAAGAGACACTGAAACTAACTCTTCAGTGTAGAGATGCTAAAGCAAATCAAAGAAATGAGGAGGTAAAAGAGCTGAACAGAAAATTTCAAAAGTCAGCTCAAGAAGATAAAGCCAAATATTACAACAAAATGTGCAAAAATCTAGAGTCAGAACACCAAAAAGGAAGAATATGCTCAGCATTTCTCAAGCTGGGGGAACTGAAGAAAAAATTCAAGCTTCGAGTTTAGTTATTGAAGGATTCTCTGGGCAAATTATTGAATGATGCAAAAGCATCAAAAGAAGATGGAAGGAATACACAGAATCACTGTACTAAAAGGAAGTGGTTGATGTTCAATGGTTTCATGAGGTAGCATATAATCAAGAGTCAATGATACTGAAGGAGGAAGTCCAAGGTTCATTGAAGGAATTGACAAAGAATAAGGCACCAGAAATTGATAGAATAAAAATTGAAATCTTTCAACAAAGTGAGACGATGCTGGAAGTACTCACTCATCTATGCCAAGAAATTTGGAAGACAACTATCTGGCCGAATGATTGGAAGAGATCCATATTTGTGCCCATTCCAAAGAGAGGTGACCCAACGGAATGCAGAAATCATCGGACAATCTCTTCGATATCACAAGTGAATAAACTTTTACTGAAGATTATACAGAAACGGCTGCAAGCATACATTGACAGAGAACTTCCCAGAGGTTCAAGCCGCATTCAGAAGAAGCCGTGGAATGAGGGATATCATTATTGATGTCTGATGGATCTTGACTGAAAGCAGAGAATACCAGAAAGATGTTTACCTGTCCTTTATTGACTATACACAAAGGCTTTCGATTGTGTGGATCATGACAAGCTATATATGAGTATTGCGAATTATGAGTATTCCTGAACATTTAATTGTGCTCATGAGGAATCTGTACCTGGACCAAGAAGCAGTTGTTCGAACAGAGCATGCGAACCCTGAATGGTTTAAAATTAAGAAAAGTGTGCAGCAGGGTTGTATTCTTTCACCATACTTATTCACCTGTATGCTGAGCAAATAATCTGAGAAGCTGGGTTATATGAAGAAAAATGTGGCATCAGGATTGGAGGAAGATTCATTAACAACTTGCGATATGCAGATGATACAACCTTGCTTGCTGAAAGTGAAGAGGACTTAAAACATTTACTGATGAATATCAAAGAACACAGCCTTCGGTATGGATTGCATCTCAATGTAAAGAAAATGAAAATCCTCACCACTGGACCAATAAACAACATTCTTATCAATGGAGAAAAGATTGAAGTTGTCAAGGACTTCATTCTTCCTGGATCAACTAAACACTCAAGGAAGGTGTAGTCAAGCAATCAAATGACGTATTGCATTAGGCAAATCTGCTGCACAAGACCTTTTTTTAAAATGTTGAAGAGCAAAGATGTCAGCTCCAGGACTAAGGTGCGCCTGACCCAAGCCATGGTGTTTTCAGTAACCTCATATGCATGTGAAAGCTGGACAGTGAATAAGGAAGACCATAGAAGAATTGATGCTTTTGAGTTTAAGTGTTGGAGGAGAATATTGAATGTGCCATGGAGTGCCAAAAGAACCAACAGATCTTTGTTGGAAGAAGTGCGCCAGAGTTCTCCTTGGAGACCAGGATGGCCAAACTTTGTCTCTCATACTTCAGACATATTGTCAGGCAGTACCAGTCACTGGAGAAGGATATCATGTTTGGTAAGGTGGAGGGTCTGAGGAAAAGAGGAAGACCCCAACGAGATGGATTGGCCAAGTGGCAGCATCACCAGACTCAAGCGTGGCAACAGTCGTGAGGTTGGCCCAGGATCAGGCAGTGTTTTGTTCTGCTGTGCATAAGGTACTGACTTGATGGCACCTAACAACAACAACAACAACAACAACAGATGAGCAATATTTCAGACTCCTCTGGAAAATTTGAACCCAGTTTACCAGTTGGATGAAAGGAATAACCTCATTGTCTCTACTCTATGGAGACTTAACGTGTTACAAATATTAATAATTAACAACCTTAAGAGTTCTATAAGGAGTTCTGATAGCTTAGTGGTTACGAATCGGGCTGATAACCTCAAGGTCGGCAGTTCGAAACTGCCAGTGGCCCCATGGGAGAAAGATGAGGCTTTCTGCTCCTGTAAAGATTTTCAGCCTCGGAAATCCTGTACAGGGTCGCTATGAGTTGGAACCGACTCCATGGCACACAACAACAACAACAATAGTTTTATATTTGATTTTTAAAGGTATAGTCTAAAGTTACATTCTGCTTTTAAAAATAATAATAAAAAATTTTTATGAAAAATAAACTCTTATTTAAAAGAAAAGAGTAATATCATTGAATGTTTTCACTTTGGGTGGTAGATTAATGGGTATATTTTATATTATTCAGGAATCCTTGATAACTGTCAGTTTACTTCTCACAAAAACATAATAAACCCTGGCCTCTTAATTTTTCAGTGTTCTCAACAATCATACATTTGAGTACAGTTAAATTTATATCTTATTTACTGTTTTCTTGTTACTCCCTCTTATAATCAATGTGAACAGGAAACAGCCCACTAGATTCAAAGTTATAGTTTAGTCAGGTTATAAAAAATACATTTTGCTTTTCTCTGATAACTTTATGTCCCACCAACCCCCAGCCTTAAGTTTAGCAGTTTGAGCCCACCAGCCACACTGCAGGAGAAAGATGGAACTTTCTGCTCCCACAGACATTTACAGCCTTGGAAACCGGATGCAGGGTCACTATGGTTCTGAACTGACTTTATGGTACTTGACAGTAACACTCACCCACCCCCCAAAAGAAAATGAAAGAAATTATTGCTTCAAGTGGTTAATACACAGTTGGTCCCCTGCCTTTAAAAAGTACAGTAGTTTTCTATAGCTGTTGTAACAAATGATTACAAACTAGATAACTTAAGGATTGGAGGAAGATTTATCCAACATCCTGCGATATGCAGATGAGGCAACCTTTGTATCTCTTCAGCCTTACTTGAGGCACTCACTGCTGAAGGTCAAAGTCCTTCAATGTACGTTATACCTGACTATAAAGAATATGAGAAATCTTCACAACTAGCCCAATTAACAACATCCTGATAAATAGTGAAGAAATTGAAGTTTTCAGATGTTGTTCTATTTGTATCTACAATCAATGACCATGAAAACAGCAACTAAGAAATCTGCTGTAGTAGTCTTCTTTAAAATGTTAAAAAGCAAAGACATCACTTTGTGGACTAAAGTGTCTCTGCTTCAGACCATGATATTGTCAATCACCTCACATACATATGAAATCTGGACAAGTGTAAATGAGGATCAAAGTAGAATTGACACATTTGAATTGTGGTATTGGCCAAGAATGTTGATATATAGTAATTTCCTATCTTTTGCTTTTAACTTATAAATTTCAAGAAGTCTTATTTTTCCAGAATATAAAATGAAACAGCACAATTCATGTAATATGTGGAGTCCTGGCGTAGTGCTGTGGCTTAGTGTGCTGGACTGCGAAGTCAGTTTGAATCTGAAGGTCATTAGTCATCCCTTGGAAATCCTATATAGGGTCACTATGATTTGGAACTCACTCAACGGCACTTAACAACAACAACAACAACAACAATATAATATATGACATCCTATTTTATTATTTTTATGTTTTAATATAATGTATATGAAAAGCACATAAATAATAAAGCTATTTCAACATTATTTTGTTTTTTTTCTTCATATATATATTTTTTTTATTGTTAAGTGCTTTGAGTCTGTTCTGACACACAATTACCCTGTATAGGGTTTCCAATTAGCATCTGGTGGGTTTGAACTGCTGACTTAATGTTAGTAGACTAGTGCTTATCCTACAGCATGAAACTAGGATTCTGTTCTTCATATACACTATTTTAATAATGTATTTTCTAATTTTTGTTTCAATTATCTAAATTTTGTATCTCTTGTGAAGAAAATGTAGTCAGATGGGTTTATGTAACTTATTTAATATACACAAGACTATAATTCCAGTATTTTAATAGTAAAATTAGTTAATCATAACCAAATACATAATTGTACTTGGCTACACAAAACATAAAAATTACCAAAAATATTTTACAAAATACCATAAATAATTAACAGCCAAAAATCCTAAAAGAAATAATAAACCTATTACCAGTTTTTATTTGACAATCTGTAGTCATGATTATTTTCAATAGCCTTTTGGTTCAAACTGACTTAGTGATCCAACATTTATCCCACAGCACCACACCAAGACCCCATTTTGCCCATAAAATCCTTCAATATTGCAACTCATTGCTTAACTTTTTTCTTTAGTTCTTTCAGCTTGAGAAATGCTGAGCATCTTCTTCCCTTTTCATATGCTTACTGTAGGTCTTTCACATTTCATTAAAATACCTTACTTTATTCTTGAGCCATTCTTTGAGATTTTCTGTTCAGCTCTTTTACTTTATCATTTCTTCCAGTTGCTTTAGTTTTTCTAAGTCAAATAACAAGTTTCAGAGTCTCTTTTAGTCTTTTCTTTCTTGACTGCCTTTTCAGTGACTTTTTGCTTTATTTATGTATGATGAATACTTGTTATCTCACAATTCCTCTGGTCTTCAGTCATTGGTATCTAATACATCAAATCTGTTCTTGAGATGGTCTCTAATTCAGATGGGATGTACTTATAAAGTCCTATTTTCACTGTCTTGGACTGGTTTTAATTTGCTTTAGCTTCATCCTGAACTTGCATAAGCAATTGATAGTCTATTTCACAGTCTGTTCTTGGCCTTGTTTTAATTGATGATATTGAGTTTCTCCAATGTCTTTTTACACTAATGAAGTCAATTTTAGTCTGTATGTTCTAACTGGTGAGGCATGTATAATTGCTATTTATGTTGTTAAATAATGGTATTGAAAAATTCTGTCATGCAATTTCCAGCATCATTTCCATCACCAAATCATTAAGGTCAACTCTACTTTAAGAAGGCAGCTCTTTCCCAGTCCTATAATAAGTGTCTTCCAACCTTAGGAACTCTTCTTCAGGCACTATATTAGACAATGATCTGTTGCTGTTCAGAAGGCTTTCAGTGTATAATCTTTCAGAAGTTGCCTGACTCTCTAGTATGTGTTAGTCTGGAAGCTTCATTAAAAACATATTAGCCCTATTGTTGTTGTTGTTGTGTGCTGTCGAGATGGTTCCAATTCATAACAATACTATATAGGGTTTCTGAGAGCAGCTGATGGGTTTTAACCCTGGCTGGCCCTCCTGGCATTTAAAGTACTAGTGACATAATTTCCAGTATCACAAAAACACACAAGTCACCAAAGTACTGCAGGTGTACAGATGAGTGGTAGAAGTATGATGGGAAGATTCAACTAACCCTACAATGAAAATGTTAGTGCACTAGAAGGTTATTTTTTGATAAATACTTGTATTATTTTTCTATTCCAATTCTACCTCCAAGTTCATATCTCCTCCACTATTGTTACTTATTCTTTAGCTCAGCTTTTATTTGGAAATCATAAAAAGAGGCAATGAAAAATGCATGAATATATGAGTTTGATGTTGTTATTTTTAGGTGCCACATTCAGTTCCAACTCAAAGTGACGTTATGTCCAAAGTAGGAGCACTCTGGCTGCACTTCTTCCAAAACAGATCTATTGGTTCTTTTGGCAGCCCATGGCACTTCAATATTCTCCTCCAACACCATTAACTCAAATATATCAATTATTCTATGGTCTTCCTTATTCATTGTCCAGCTTTTGCATGCATATGAGGTTATTGAAAATACCATGGCTTGGACCAGGCGCACCTTAGTCATCAAGCTAACATCTTTGCTCTTCAACACTTCGAACATATTGTGAGGAGGGGCCAGTCACTGGAAAAGTATATCATGCTTGATAATGTGGAGGGTCAGAGAAAAAGAAGACCCCCAGCGAGATGGATTGGCAAAGTGGCAGCATCAATGATCTCAAGTGTGGCAACAAGAGTGAGGTTGGCCAAGGACTGGGCAGTGTTTTGTTCTGTTGTGCACAGGATTGCCTCTCCAATGGCAAATAACAACAACAACATGGATTGCCAGAATAATGAGCAAATTTTTTTTTAAACTTGCTTTTCTTTTTTTAAAGTTTTTATTGTGAATGGAATGATAGTTTATATGGGAAAACATAGGTTTTACACTCATTGTTTAATTGCAATGATTACAATCCCTTCCATGCAATGTCATTCAACAGTTTTTGCTTCTATTCTCTCTGTTTTTTTGTTTTTCTTTTTTGTGCTGCAGGGGTGATGTACACAAAAACACTCAGGAATATATTATCATTTCAACAACCAAAGGGCACATTCTGCAAGTCTGCCTCCTTGCCCGCAGCACACAGTCTTTCTCTTTCCATGAGTCTGTTGTCCTCAGCTGCTCTATCTCTCCATGTCATCATCTCTGCCTCCATCTCTGGTGTTGCTGCTTCCTTGGATAGAGTCCCACATTCCACTTGTGCTCTTCTTCCTTGATGGTCCTAGGGTCCTCTGTTCCTGGAATGTAAGATTTGCTATTCTTCCCTTTTTGTTATAAAACTTATACTTTTACAGCTGTGGCAGTTATAATTAGTCATGATTACAATTACTCAGTATCGAATCATAAGAATATCATCCCCCTCTTTTTTCACCAGACCCATCTAGACAAGATGAAAACTATTCAGTAGGAATTCTACCTTCCCTTTCACAATCTAAGATGCCCATCCCTATCATCCCTGTATACAGAAGGGATGGGACTGATGCTTGGTGTGAAGAGTCCTTGCCTTTCAGTTGATATTTTGAGCTACTACATCCATAAGTATAGGTCAAGTTCATAAAATTGTAGCAATTTACACTGTTTCCTTTATCATTTTTTTAAAATGTTTTTTGAGTTCTGATCATCAAGCCATTGAAGCTAGGGCAAATTGTTACTATCTGCAAGTTTGGGTGTTCTTGTTTATCTCCCCTCACTTCATATCAGTTGGATACATCACTGTCATCTCTAGCCCTCTGTGACTTTGTCCTTGTCCATGGACTCAGGTGTCCCCAGGTCTCACCACACTTCAGACCAACCAGCCCTTCCTCTTCTCTCTCTCATCTCCAGGTTAACGGGAGTCTATGGAATGTGTTGAACTCAGCCCATTTCTTCATTGCTACCTTTCCACCTCTTCCACTCACCAGTAGACTAATGTGGTCACCAGCAAGTTTACATGCCTGCTTGTGTGTACCTTTGAGTTTCAGTCAGGGAGGGTGGTTTGTTTTGAAGGGACTGGATTGCTTGCTTTGATGGCTCCCCAGGGAATAACTTGCTTGCCAGTCAGACTGCTATTTTTGTTTTTGGTCTTTCCTGCTGGTCTTTATTTCAAGAAGTGTCTTCTGTTCTAGTTGTTGCAGATTGGTCTGCTTGTCCTTTCAAGTGGGAATGTCCCACCTCAGAAGGTTCTGAATGAGGCTCAGTATTCCACCTAAGGTATTATACACTACAAAGACTCTGCAGGAAGCCTACTTCACCATGCAAGTTCTAGAACTGCTTTTAGATATTTCAACAATGAACTAATTTGCCTTTGAAAAAGTACAACCAGAATGCTCTTTAGAGAAGAAGATGTTGTTGTTAAGTACCATGGAGTGGATTCCGGACCCATACACACTATGGAAAACCATAGGGTTTCTAAGGAGTGGCTACTAAGCTTGAATCACCTACCTTACCATTCAAACAACTTTGCAGTCTGACACTTAGCCCACAGCACCACACCCGGATTCCAGTTAGACTGTATTTCAGGGACTTTGGACACGTTATCATGAGGGAGAAATCACTGGAGAAGGGTATGCTTGGTTAAATAGATTCTCATCCAAAAAAGAGGAAGACTCTGAATGAGACAGAGTGACACAATGTTTCAGCATTCTACAATAGGCTGAAACATAGTAATGCTTGTGAAGATGATTCAGGTCTCAGCGTATGTTTTACATAGGGTCACTATGAGTTGAAACTGATTCAAATGTTGAATGTATCAACATTTTCAATGTCTTTATAAATCTGATCTTTGTCTTTGTACTTTGGAATCATTACATTTAAATTTATAAAATTAAAACAACTATTTTATGTAGTATATGGTAATAACAATAAGATGTATAAAACAAAAACAAATAGGTGGTCCTAGGTGTGGTTTGTCTTAAGTTGAATGCGTAGTAAATTGGTGACTACATGTAATAAAATGCATCCTGCAGTCCATGTTTGAAAATAGAGGAGTGAAAGTCTAACACACTTAAAATCTCATCATTGGGGGGGTATACTCATCATCCTCATCTGTTTATAAAAATGACTTAGAAATATCTAACAACTGATAGGAAAATATCTGAGACTACAGTCTCACATAGGCTAACATCTTACATTTAAGCACATTGTATTAAACCACATTTGTTGATGTTGTTAAGTGCCATCCATCCATCAGTTCCAGTTCCAAGGAGCTCTGGTAGCGTAGTGGCTATGAATCGGGCTGCGAACCTTAAGGTCAGCGGTTCGAAACTACCAGCCGCTCTGCGGGAGAACGATGAGGCTTTCTACTCCCGTAAAGATTTACGCCCTCAGAAACCCTGTACAGGATCTTTATGAGCCAGAACTGACTCGACAGCACTTAACAACAACAACAACAACATCCATCAGTTCCAACTCATAGCAGCCCTGCATAGGGTTTCCAAGGAGCAACTGGTGGGTCTGAACAGTTAACCTTGTGGTTTAAAGTCCAGTGCTGATTTACAGATCAGATGAAATAGAGGAGTGGCAAAATCTAATAGCAGAGTGACTAGATCAATGATTCAAGCTCACCAGCCACTCCATGGAAGAAAGATGAGGCTTCTGCTCCTACAAGATTTACAGCCTGGGAAACCCTATACAGAGCCACTATGAGCAGAACCAACTCCACAGCATTTAACAACAACAATTGGAGAAAGTTTTCCAACGTAGAGAAAGTTTTTGACTTAAAGATTTTTTCATTTTTTCAGATTTAATAATAAAACAAAATAAAATTAATCAAGTTTAGAAGTTAAAAATCTCATCATTGGGGGGCTTAGAAGTTTAAAATATTTTAATCTATTCTATATTGAATCTGTTCTGCTTTTATTTAGTAACATGTGATGATAAGAAAACAGCATTTTCTTTTTTCTTTTTTTTTGATTTAAAGTTTTTATTGTGAATTGAGTGAAAGTTTACAGGGCACATCATCAGTTTCACATTCAACAATTCATATAACTTGTTTCATTACATTGATTATAATCCCCTCCATATACCATCAGTTAAAAGTATTTCTCTTTATCCACTTTAGCTTTTTTTTTTAAAAAAAAAAACACAAACAAAAAAACCCACTCAGGCATATATAATAAATTACATCTCCAAAGGGCACATTCTGCAAGTCTGCTCGTGGCCACCAGTTCTTAGTCCTTCTCTTCTTAGTTGATGAATCTAGAGTTCTCAGCCACTCCCTCTTCTCTGCCTCCATCTCTGGTGCTGCTGCTTCTCTGGATAAGGTCCTGCATTCTATTTGTGCATTCCTCTCTTGATGGTCCTAGGGTCCTCTGTTTCTGGACTGTAAGATTAACCACTCCCCGTTTTTTTGTTACAAAACTTGTACCTTTACAAGTGTGACAGTCGCAATTAGTCATGATAACAGTGTTTCACTATTGAATCTTACTAATCTTATCCCCATGTCCTTTCACCAGACCCCTCTAGACTAGATGATACCTACTCAGTGGGGACTCTTTCTTTCCCCCCACACTCTTAAACTAAGGTCCCTCTTGAAACCTTGTAAGCCAGTCACTTCATGCTTTTATTGCCCCCTCATTTTAGATAGCCAATATCCAAGTTGCCAGTCCCTGTCTACCCTGTGCACAGAGCAGATAACATTGATACTTGATTTGAAGACTCCTTCCCTCTCTGTTGGTGTTTAGAGTAACTACAGCTCTGAGTATAGGTCGGGTTCATCATGAAGATTTATCTCTGTCACTGTATCTGTTCCAGTCTGCTTGTCCTTTCTAGTGGGAATGTGTCACCTCTTAAGGTTTTGAATGGGACTCAGGATTCCACCTAAGATCCTATACTTTGTAAAGGCTTTGCATGAGGCCTGTTTCACTGGGCAAGTTGCAGAATCCACTTAGGTATTCCAATCAGTTATAGGCTGAAGGTGGGCTTACAAGTTTTCTCTAATCATGTTTCCCAACATTCTTATCTATACCACTCAAGTGTCTATTTTACAATAGTAGGCAAGGGAAACTAATATTCATAAGGCAGTCAAGG
>NW_006408526.1:4327981-4330019 GCF_000296735.1 Chrysochloris asiatica
ATTTTCATATTTTTTTATGCTTTCTGAATGCCTCCAGGTAGATGTGATCAGGAAATGGGCTTCCCTTTTCACTCTTCTTCCTGAGAAGTTTCAAGTACCATTGTTGGTCATTTTGACGTAATTTAGGATTTAATTTTTGGCCTATTTCCTCTTTTATTTGCTTGTCCTGCTCCACAATCCCCATTCAGGCCCTTTTTCTAATTGGAAACAGTTCAGGTATGCCTGTGGCCATTTGGTTTTAATTGGAAACTGTCTCTTTAATGTCTAGAAGATCTGTGCACATGAGTAGTAGAACCCTCTGAGGGTGGGGCTGGAGTGCCCATTAGCTCAGGCACCCCTATAGTCACCGGAATGGAGGTGCGCAGACAGCAAGGGACCAATGAACAGATACCAAAAGAAAAGAATGTCCACACCTTTATCTCAGCAGTCCTGCCAGGTCTGTGGCTGCTCTGATCCTTCCCCCACTTGGTCTCACCCAAGATGGCGGCTCCTCGAGCAGCCAAGCATCCTGGACTAGAAAGCAATGGATTTCTTGCTTCTGCTACAAATTCCCCCAGCTGTGAGCCTTCCAACCTTCTAAATATTCCTTTATATGTGGTTCAGAGTTTTGGGACCATCCCCTGAGCCTGTTTGGTCAGGTATTCTGTGTTGTTGTTGGCGGAGTGCTTTACTACACGTCTACCTGATCCGCCATCTTGTTTGTTCTCTCAGAAAATGGCGTTTTCCCTTTGGAACTTGATCTTACTATTTTTAAATTAAGTGAGACAGTGGAAAGAGGAAGATTCCTTCTTAATCTAAGTTCAGTGGCCTAAGGTTTACTTTGTCCATAGTTTCAAGATGAGTGGTGTCATTGGCTATGCGATATCATGCAGGATGCCATTAATGTATAATTTCTCCTTCCATTAGTTTCAAAGGGACCTAAGTATTATATCTTTTCTTTTTTCTAGAGTTAAGGGTAAGACTAGGAACTTCTTTTATTAATCTAGAAAGAAAGCTGAAGGAAAACACAAAGCAAAACACAGAAAACTGGAATCAGCATGGGTATTTCGATAAGTTTCTGAATTTGAAACTTATTGTGTAGAATAAGAAACCTAAATTTTTATTCTCAAGCTTATTAGGATATAAAATGTATTGCTTAAGAATTGGTATAAATGTATTTTTTAAAAAAGTTAATGCATGGAAAATTATATGAATTATTTTTAAAAATATATTCCTAGTGTGGTGTTTCTTGATCATCTAAATCAAAATCAAGATAAAATGTTAGCATTTGAGAATTTGAAAATAGTAGGCATATTTTTATACCCAGAATAAAATAATTGAAATAAAAACACATCTACAGAGATGTGATTGCATAATGAATCAAAAACACATTAAAATAGTACTGAAAAGCTAAAAAAATTTTAAGACCAGATTTAAAAATTAGGATGAGAAATTTAGAGAAGAATGAAATTGAGCTTATCAAATTACTAAATTTTAAAAGAAAATTTTATGTTTAAGTGAATCATAAAAGTCTATATTAAAAAAAAAAAAGACAGCATCACAATCTGTTGTTTATGCAACACAAGATTTCATCAGAAATGAAAGGTATACACATGGGAACATTTACCCTTAGAAGAAAAAAAATACTGTACTAGTTGGGGAACAACATCTGCTCAACTAGCTGCTGCTGATCAGTTGTGTCACCCAGGAGAGAGGAAAAGCCTCAGGGAAAACAAACAGCACAAATGGGGCCCAAGTCAAATTAGCAGGTGTTTTCTTTGGAATAGTGAGTATTTGCAGCACTTGATTCTTATATTTGACATTAAGGTGTTTCCCCTATGGATACAATATTTTTACCAAAAGTCATTGCCTAAATTTTCTACATAAAATACATGACATACACTAGTGGCTAGAATGCATCTTTATTTGCTTATTCCTAGAACAACTGTTCTAAGTGTCCCTCAAGGTTCTCATTCCTCAATATTTACCAGGATATCCTGCATAGCTAAAATAAAATTATGTCTTAACAATTAATTGTAAATCTAAATTCAACATATAT
>NW_006408526.1:4331360-4334322 GCF_000296735.1 Chrysochloris asiatica
TTTTTTGCTGTCTGCGCACCTCCATTCTGGTGACTACAGGGGGTGCCTGAGCGTGTGGACGCCCCACCCACATCCCCAGAAGGTTCTATTACTCATGTGCACAGATTGTCTCAAAATATAAAGACAATTTCCACTTAAAACCAAACTGCCACAGCCAGCCTTGAAGTGTTTATAGCTAGAAAAAAAGGCCTTAATGGGGATTGTGGAGCAAGACAGACAGACTAAAAAAGAAATAATCCAAAAATTAAATCCTGAGTTACGTCATAACGACCAACAGTGGCATTTTGAAATTTCTCAGGAAGAAGAATGAAAAGGGAAACCCATATCCTGATCACATCTACCTGGAAGCAATCATAAAGGATAAAAATACCAAAATCACACCCATCCAAGTATTAAGGCCACAGGTAACTCCTGAATATGACCAGAAAACAGAAGCAGATGACCATATCAGTACATGTCCAGAAATGAGATAAAGTGACTGAGGCAAATGAGCTGGAAGTAGACATATACTCCAAATTAGAAGATGGGCAGGCTTTGGAAATGCCTGAGAAGGAATTCAGAAAACTCATTATAAAATGTATCAAAACGCTATACAATGGAGTTGAGAAAAATAAGGAAGAAGTCAGGAAAGTGCTACAGGAACAATCAACTAAGATACTTACAGCACTGGAAACAATTCAAAACCTACAGAAAGAGGTCCAAACAATTAATAATAGAATATCAGAAATGGACAATACATTGAAAGGGCAAAGGAGTAGAATTTAAGAGCTAGAAGCCAGAACTAGTGAGCTAGAAGATAAATCTCTCAACACTACTAAAATAAAAGTGCAAACCCAAAAGAGGATATGAAGAAGGCCTAAGATTCATGTTGGACAACATGAAAAAGAATAACATAAGAATTATTGGCATTCTGGAACAGGAAGAATCACACAAGCCCACAGAGGAGATAGTTGAAGAGCTTCTGGAAGACAATTTTCCTAACATCCTGAAAAGTGAAGAGATAAGCATTCAAGAACCTCAACGAATCCTAGGAAGGATAGACCCTAAAAGACAATCACCAAGACAAATGATAATCAAGCTCTCCACAATCAAAGATAAGGACAGAATCCTGAAAGCAGCTAAGGAAAAGAGAAGCAAAACATACAAAGGCAAGCAAATCAGATTAAGCTTGGATCTCTCAGCAGAAACCATGCAGGCAATAAGGCAATGGAGAGACATATATAAATCCTTGAATGAAAAAAAACTGCCAACCAAAAATCCTCTACCTAGCAAAGCTGTCAATCAAATATCATGGTGTAATCAAAATATTCCAGGATAAACAGAAGCTAAGGGATTTTGCCAAAGCCAACCCTACTATGAAAAACATCCTAAAGGAAGTTCTTTGGACTGACAACCAATAAGAACAGACAACAACTAGAGAATGATGTACGTGGCAGCATCACCCTGAACTCAGTCGACAAATAGAAGAGTCAAGAACAGAATAAAATTATAATAACAGAAGATCTGGGAGGTCAGTCTATGATTAAAACAATTACAATATGAAACAAGGAAAACACAGAGGAAAAGAGACCCAGGTGGTGGGATGGTCAGGTAGATTACAGTATAAAATAGACTGTCTTACATGGAGGGAATCATTAATGGACTATAAGGTAACCACAACAATGGAGTTGGGTGGGGAGTTTAGTTCGGGTATTGGGAAGGGAATACAAGAAGAGGGAAGAAGCAGAAGAACAAGATAGGTAGGGGAACATTGAGACAGGTTTGCCTGTCCTAAGTTGGACAGAGATAAAGAGTGATGCATACTCAACCTTGGAACAACAGGACTCTGGGATACAGGGATCTAGGTATAGCTTGAAGAGGAGAAATAATACTAAACTGCTTGACTATCTTATGAATATTAGTTTCCTTTTCCTACTATTGTAAAATAGACACTTGAGTGGGATAGAAGTGAATGTTGGGAAACATGATTACAGAAAACTTGCAAGTGCATCTTCAGCATATAACTGATTGGAATACCTAAAAGGGGTTCTAGAGCTTGCCCAGTTAAATAGGACTCATGCAAAGCCTTTACAGAGTATAGGACCTTAGGTGGAATCCTGAGTCCCAACCAGAATCTTATGAGGTGGGACATTCCCAATACCAAGGACAAGCAGACCATCCTGGAACAGCTACAGTGACAAAAGATACATCTTCAAAGAAGGATCATCAGGAAAAACCCAGAACAAACATGTCAGCATGACTGGCTACTACATGAATAAGCAAGCTGTTCACCAGGAAGACATCAGGCAAGTAATCAAGTTCCTTCAGGACAAACTCCCCTCTAAGACTGAAACTCAAAGGGAACACACAAACAAGCATGTAAGCTTGCTGGTGACCATATTGGTCTACAGGTGAGTAGAAGAGGGGTAAAGGCAGCAATGAAGAAATGGGCCGAGTTCAACCACAGTCCATTGACTTCTGTTGACGTGGAGATGCAAGAGAGAAGAGGAAGGGTTGGTTGGTTAAAAGTGTGGTGAGACTGAGGACACTTGAGCCCATGGAGAAGGACATAGCCACAGAGGGCTGGAGTTGAGAGTGAAGCATCCAGCTGATATAAAGTGAGGGGAGATGCACAAGAACAACCAAACTTGCAGACAGTACCCTTTTGACCTAGCCTTGATGGTTTAATAATCAGAACTCGACTAGAGGAAGATTACAAAAGAAAAAAAAAATATTTTTGATGAAGGAGACAAGAGTAAATTGCTACAATTTGATGAACCTGACCTATACGCAGAGAGGTAGTTACTCTAAATAACAACAGAGAGGGAAGGAGTCCTCACATCAAGTATCAATGCTTTCCCCTCTGTTCACAGGGTAGCTAGAGATGGGCAACTTAGACATTGGCTACCTAAAATGAGGGGCAATAAAGGCACAAAGTGACTGGTTTACAAGGTTTCAAGTGGGAACTTAGTTTAAGAGTATG
>NW_006408526.1:4342012-4366934 GCF_000296735.1 Chrysochloris asiatica
ACTGATGATATGGAGCTTTTCCATCTTCTCTTTCCACAGATGTAGTCAATTTGATTTCTATGTGTTCCATCTGGCGAGGTCCATGTGTAAATAAAAAATATAGTTTAATTGAATTCTACTTAATAATTTGAAATAAAATTATTTCAATAAAATCATCATATACAGAATATGGAAAAACCTTTACCTCACTAAGATACTTGCTTTATTTTAACAACTAAATGCCTCTGGATTATCGTTTTTTATTTTTCTTCAACCCCCGTCCCATTACTTAATCACCTTATAATTCTGATTAAGGAGCTTTAGTGACACAAATTGTTAAGGACCGGACTGTTAATTGAAACATTGACAGTTCAAACCCACCCAAGACTTTGTGGCCTGCTCCAGTAAAGATTGTTGTTGTTTTTAAATGCCTTTGAGTCCATTCAGACTCATAGCAACCCTGTATAGGGTTTCTAAGAAGCAGCTGATGAGTTTGAACTGCCAACTTTGTGGTTCAAATCCATCTTGAGGTTGAACCTCAAGGGCACATTCTGCAAGTCTGCCTCCTGGCCACCAGCTCTTAGTCCCTCTCTTCCCATGAATCTAGAGTCCTCCATCACTACACCAGAATTTTAGTAAAGATTAAAGCCTAGAAAACCTTCTGGAGCAGCTCTGCTCTCACAAATCAACTTGTCTGCACCTAAGAAATGTTTTTGTTGCTACTATGTACCATCAAGTCAGTTCCAACTTGTAGCGACCCCTGATACAATTCTGAGGCTCTAAATCTTTAAAGGAGCAGAAAATCTCTTTTTCCCAATACATAACTCACTATGCTATCAGAGTACCTAAGAATAAGAACAGTATATTTTTGATGGACTGCTTTGAAACATGCACCTGAATTTTAGAGACTGAATGTTTGTAAATAATAGAAAACTATATTTTGTTTTGTTGTTGTTGTTGTTGTTGTTGTTAAGTGCCGTCGAGTCGGGTCCGACCCATAGCGACCCTGTACAGGGTTTCCGAGGGTGTAAATCTTTACGGGAGTAGAAAGCCTCATCTTTCTCCCGCGGAGCGGCTGGTAGTTTCGAACTGCTGACCTTAAGGTTCACAGCCCGATTTGTAACCACTACGCTACCAGAGCTCCTTATATTTTATATTTTGTTTTAGATTACTCTAAAATGTATTGAATTCCATATCTAATTCATTGTTATTTTTTGTTTTTGTGGTTTTGGGGAAGAGATGTCTTTTAATCATTTTCAAGAAGTAATATTTTTAGATCCAGTAACAAACATACCAACACACACACAACCATAATCTTTTTATCCTACAGAGAGTTTAAGTGCATTCATCAGGTGATGTTGTTTTAATTAGTTAGAGGATAATGGGTTTTATAAAATTCAGTGTGTGCTGGTTATTAAGCTATTGTCTTTGAGCTTCAAACACTTTCTGGTAGAATGGGTTTTGTGATTCCAGGGATGGGATTCAGCAGTGCACATTTCAACTTTTCCAGTTGGATTCCCTGTTCTATGACAATAAGTCAAAAAGTACTGTTACTATGGTTCCAGTTCATACATGAATGAGTTTATACTAAACATAATGTGTTTAAGTATGTTTCTGCAATCAGTAGATGATTGCAGATAAGTTTTCATAGTAATATACTTGCTTTAGTCCTGATGTGGTGCTGTAGGAAAAGCACCGACCTGCTAACCACGAAGTTAGAAGTTGAAACCCAACATCCCCCTTGGGAAACCCTATACAGTCTGAACCAATTCAGCCACACTTAACAACAACAAAAGTCTCGTTAGGGTGCCTTCAAAAAAGATTCAGTTTTAATAATGATTTCTGAAGAGATCTACTGGGGCAGTTAAATTCAAAGCAGAAAGGTCAGTTCAAAAGTTTATAGCTACTATTTTTTGTTTTTATTCTCAAGAGATAATTTTGATAGATGTTCTAAAAGAACACATTGGGGCTTAGTATTATTAAGTGTTGTTGAGTTCATTCTGACTCATAGTGACCCTTTGTAGGGGCTTATTAGGAAGAGGAAATTTAAAATTGCTTTAGTGAGAAAAAGGCCAGGAAAGTTGCTTCAAGGAATTTTTTTCCCCATCATGGCAATACACTTGTTTATTCTTCAAGAATAACAAGGGCTATCCTACAAGAATTTCATTGGGAAATTTTACCCTATCCAGCCTACATCCTGATTTTGCCCCTTCAGGCATGTTTTTGTTTCCAATACTCAAAGAATGTTTGAAAGGGATACAATATGAATCCTTTGAGGATGTAAAAACTGCCTTTTGACATGGTGTAAATGGAAGACTGAAAAATTCTTCTAAGGAATAGTTAAAAAGATGAAAAAACCTTTGGAAGTTTATGACCTAGATGGAGGATAAGTCAAGAAACAGTAGCTTCACATTTTGATATTTTTATTTAATAAAAGTTTCTATGATTTTCAAGCAGTACTTTTTGACATATCACTATTCAGGAGTGCTGGGGAAGAAAATGTGTGACTTGAAAAAGAAAACTCAAACTTGTCCTTTCATGGTTGCTTCTTTTTCCTTAAAGCTTCATAGAAGCATTAGTTCTGCAATGCTGTTGTACTGACTCACAGATACCCTATATAGGGTTTCCACAGAGTGACTGGTGGGTTTGAACCTTATGGCTCCCAGTCCAGTGCTGATCCCACAGTGCCACACCGGGAGTTCAAGTTCTACACTATGCATTCATCATTAATTTAAGTTGCAACAGTGGGTTTCATTCCTCTGTTTGTTTGTTTGTTTCCAGACTGCAAGAACCACCTTATCCGTATCCACATAAAATATCTACATCTGCTAACCAGTGCTACTATTCAGTAACCTTTATATCACTGCCATTGGGGCTTTTTCCTATATCCAGAGGTTTTGGTGAAATATGCAAAGACCTGGGGTTAAAAATCTAAAAGGGAACAAAGCACTTGGCATTTCATAACTGAAAGAATTGAAGAAGAAGAAAAAAATTAAATTAAATGCAAAATTGAATGGTTCTACACCCACACTTGCAGATAATACCCACTTGACTGGCTTCAATGACTGGATGATCAGAGGACAAGCAGAAGAAGAAAGAAGAGGAAAAAAAAGAATAATCTGATACAATTTGATGAACTTGACTTATACTTATGGAGGCAGTAGCTCAAAAGAGGGAACAAATTCTTATAGCAAGAATCATTCCCACCTCCTCCACACACAGAGTAAACAGGGATGGGCAACTTGGACATTGGATACCCAAAATGGGGGGTGGGGGAGAGGGAGGGCTACAAAGGCAAGAAGTGACTGGCTTACAAGATTTCAAGAGGGAACTTAAATCCAGAGGACCTGAAGGAAGGCAGAATCTCCAGTAAGTAGTATCCAATCTGCCTAGGCGGAGCTGATAAGATGAAATGCAGATGGGTCACTTGTGATACAATAGGATGAATAATTGTTATCAGGACTGATTGTGAAGGTTGGAAATGTAAAGGTAGACGTTTTATAGCAAGGAAGGGAGGGAATAACTTTCCAGAGCGGAGGTCTAACTTTTCAGTCTAGGAGTGGAGGTCCCTAGGACCATCAATGGAGGAATGCCAAGAGTGGGACCCTACCCAGAGAAGCAGTGATGCCTAAGATGGAGGCAGAGACAATGACATGGAGCGATGGAGCAGCTGGGGACTTTAGATCTAGAGAGGGAGAGCGACTATGCTGAAGACTGGGGCGGGTGGGGGGAGTGTAGGGGGCAGGCTTGCAGGGTATAACCATGGCAATGATACGATATACGATAGAATGAATGTAAAACTAATGTTCTCCCATGTAAACTATCATATAATTCACAATAAAACACTAAATATATATATATATATTGAATGGTTCTAGGCAGCAGCAACGGGTTCAAATGTAGCAACGATTGTGAGGTTGGCTCAGAACCAGGCAGTGTTTCATTCTGTCCCACATAAGTTCTCTATGAGTCAGTACCAACTTGATGGCATCTAATAACAACACATGGTCAATACAGAGAAACAATGGACCAAAAGGTCAATTTGAACTACAAGATTTATGGTTCAAACTCTCCAGCTGCTCCTCAGAAATATTACACAGTGTAACTATGATTCAGAACTAACTCAACGACAACAACAATATAGTCAATATGGAGTTCTGGTGTCTTGCTGTAGGAGAAGCATTAGAGAGCTAATCACAAAGTTGGTGCTTTAAATCCACCAGCCACTCTCTGGAAACCCTATGCAGGGTCACTATGAGTCAGAACTGACTTGACGGCATTTGACAACAACAAAGTGGTCAATATCTACCACTCTTCTGTCAGTTTGCCGCACTGTGGTGGCTTGCATGTTGCTATCATACTGGAAGCTATACCACCAATATGTTAAATACAAGAAGGATCAGCCATGGTGGACAGGTTTCAATGCAACTTCTAGACTAATACAGACTAGGAAGAAGTAGAGATGGAATATTCTGAATTTTCAGTCACTGAAAACTTTGGTAGCAATGGAACATTGTCAGATATAGTGCCACAGAAGACAAAAACATAATGAATAGCATCAGAATATTCCCTCTGAGGTTGGAAGGCACTCAAAAAAAAAATGGAGAAGATTTATCTCCTCAAAGTACAGATGACCATGATAACAGGACTGGACTAAAGTTTTGGGACCTTCATTTGCTGATGGGGCACACCTTAAAATGAGGAGAAACAATTGCAACTATCCATTAATAATTAGAACACAGAATGTGCAAGGTATAAATCTCAGAAAATTGCAAGTTACCAAAAATAAAATGGAATACATAAAGATTGATATCCGAGGCATTAGTTAACTGAAATGGACTGGTATTGGCCATTTTGAATCAGATAATCATACGGTTTATTATGCCTGAAACCACATATTGAAGAGGAATAGCATTGCATTCACTGTTTAAAAGAACATTTCAAGATCTATCTTAAAATACGGTGCATATCGCAGTCTTCCTCCAATCTTAAAGCCATGTTCTTTTTCATAAAATCTGAGAGGCAGTCATTCAAACAGAACATGGGGACACTGTGTGTTATAAATCAAGAAAGATGTGTGTCAGGACAGTATCCTTTCACCATATTTATTCAATCTATATGTTGTGCAAATAATCTGAGAAACTGTACTGTATAAAAAAATATGAGGCAAAAAAAAAAAAAAAACAAAGAATGAGGCATCAGATTTGGAGGAAGAGTCATTAAACGACTTGTAACACACATGGGACACAACCTTGCTTGCTGAAATTGAACAGGATCTGAAACATTTACTAAGGAACAAAGGTATCTCTTTGAGGACTAAGGTATGCGTGACCCAAGTCAGTGAATTTTCAGTTGTCTCATGTGCATGCCAAAGCTGGACAATGTAAGAAGAAGACTGAAGAATAATTAATGCCTTTGAGTTAGGGTGGGTGGAAAATTATTATGGGCATGGATTGCCATAAGTATGAGCAAATCTGTCTTGGAAGAAGCAAAGATAAGAAGGCTTCATCTCACATACTTTAGATATCTTATCAAGATGGATCATTTCTTGGAAAGGACATCATGCAAAATAAAAGATCAACAAAAAAGAGGAAGACCCTCAATGGATATATTGACACAGTGGTTGAAACATTGGGCTCAAACATAGCAAAGACTGTAAAGATGGTGTAGGACAGGACAGTGATTTATTCTTTTGTACATACAGGAGTCAGAAATGACTTGATGACACTCGGCAACAACAACAACATTGGTGAGGCAGTGAAGATCCCTCTTTGCAGACCTAGCCCTGCTAGGCTTTGATCCAAGCTTTTTGTTCCTTTTGTTCTCCTATTTCTTGATACAGTGGTTTCTTTCTGCAGTTACTTCCCATGTTGTTGTTATGTGCCATGGAGTTGGTTCCGAATCACAGCGACCCTACACAGGGTTTCCGAGGCTGTAAATCTTTACGGGAGCAGACTGCCTCATCTTTCTCCCACGGAACCGCTGGTGGTTTCGAACTGCTGACCTTGTGGCTTGCAGCCTGATTATATACCTCAGTGTTGTATTTTTACCTCTAATCCAATTCCTTATGTAACTAATTTTGACAAAAATACCTGATGTAGCTTTTTTTATTTTAAACTGGAGTGAGCCTTGACAGGTACATGTGGTTTCATTTCTTTAAGAATTAAACCATATGTATCTGGTTGTTCTTAAATATTGTCAAGTTGGTTCCAACTTTTAGTGACTCTAAACAGTGTTTTTGAAGAGCAACTGATAGATTGGAATTGCCAACCTTGCTATTAGAAGTCCAGTGCTTATCCTCATCACCCACTAAGGCTTTTTAAGAATGATTCTCATAAACTAAGATGTTTTTCACAATAATGTGATTTCAGGTTAGTTTAAACCAATTGTATTGTATGCATCACAAGAAACATGTTGTTTTTGTAAATATCCTAGTTGCTCTGTTCCTTTAAAATTTGAAATTTCCTAGAATAAAAGCACAAAGTTTTATTAGTAATTTCTGAGTTGAGTCTTTGAATAAATGATCTCTCCTCTTAATTCCTACAATCAAATGTAGCACACTACATAAGAATTATTTTATGAATTATTTTGATGTTTAACTAAGGATTTCAGTTAATGGAATTTCATTTTGAATACAAAATATTAAAAATTGGCAATAGTGTTTAATTCCTTAAAACAAAACTAAATAAAACAGTAACTCCTATTCTTTCCACTTCTACATGTTAATTTATGTAGTGTTTTAGGAAGAGGAGCTCTGCTTATATAGATTTTGTCCACAGGTCTGCTTATTTAGACTTTGTCCACAAATAACATGCTAAACTAACAGGTACAGGAAAGATATCATTCAATAATAAGATAATATTGAAAAGAACAAAACCATTAACATTTTTTAACAAGGAAAGTGTTTTCAAATCCTGAACCAGTAACACTGGTAAAAAACTTAAAAGAGTATAATGTGTAAGATCACAAGAGTGATCGATGACTGTATCACAGCATATTACAAAGTCTCAGTGATATGATCTTAATTAGTAAATGGTGTGGTATGGTATTGTTGTGTGCTGTGGAGTCAGCTCCGATTCATAGCAACCTGTATAGGGTTTCTGAGGCTGTAAAACTACCACGGAACCTGTGGTAGTTTCAAACTACTGACCTGAGGTTAGCAGCCTGACTTGTAACCTCTATGCTACCAGAGAAGGGATTAATTGAATGTATGTATCTTTTGGAATGTACACATACAAAATGCACATACACTTGCATGCATGTGCTTGATAGTATCTTGAAAACATGACAATATGAATAACCTTATTATACAACTATTCCTCTCTTAAGAGTTTTATCCTATAAAAACGTATTCTGCCAGTATTTATGTAAAAGACTTCATTCAAGAAGCATTTCAGTAGCTTCACAATGGATACAATCTGTAAGTTCACAGTAATTGGAAAGAACAAAAAAAATTGTGCTATGTTCATACCATGGAATGCTATTCCAAAACTACAAAAGAAAACATAAAATATGATTTTACTTATGGTAAATCCCCAAACTGATCTATATTGTTTATCTTTAATAAAGAAAAGACAATATTTTACAAATTAAAGAGTTGTTATATTTACAATTTTTTAAAATGTATGTTTTATATACTATTTATGCAAATGCTACTTTTCAAAATACTTCTATATATGGTCATTTTTACTTTTAAATTTTAATTACAATTCTCTACAATCATAATTTTTAAATTTTTAAAATTATGCCTTCATTTTTGTTTTTAGTTTTCAATTTTATAGTGGCTATGAGTCAGATTGCTAGTCTCAATCAGTGGTTTGAAACTACCAGCAATTCTGCAGGAGAAAGATAAGGCTTTCATCTCCATTGAAGATTTACAGCCTTAGAAACCATATACAGGGTCGCTATGAGTAGGAACTGACTCCATGGCACATAACCACCACAACAACAATTGAAGTATAATTTATACACAATAAAGAGCACACATTTGAAGTTTGTACTTTGATCAGTTTTGACAAATACATACATCACTGTGACTACCACCACCATCTAGAAGCTAAATCATTTTACCTCGTTGCCATCATACCCTCGAGTCTTCTTAAACGTCCATAGAACTTGGTTTCAGTCTTCATTTTTTCTTAGTGTAGATCAATGCATGACCATAATGTTTGTTTGGAAGATGTGCAGGGTCCCTGTGTTCAATTCCTACCAAGTATGTTTCTTGGTGTTTTCTAATCAATACAAAAGACCCAAAGCCAACTCAAAATAATGTAGGGGCAATAAAGAAGTGTATTGGGTGATGATTTCAAGGAGGCTGAAGTCTAATTTTAAAAAGCATGGTGATTCAGCAGAGTTCAGGAATAACTGAAAGCAGGTACCTCTGTTTATTTTCCTCTGGTTTGACTTTTTAAATTTATTTTCAATTTCTCTACATAGACTGAGTTTGTCCACTAGGGGAAATATGGTTTACTATATATGTATATAATTCCATTTGATTTTCACAACATAGTCATTATGCATGTACTTTCATTATCCCCATCTTGTTCTTGTTGTTGTTAATTACCATGGAGCCAGTTCCAACTCATAGTGACCCTGCATAGGGTTTCCAAGGCTGTAAATCTTTAAGGGAGCAGAAAGCCTCATCTTTCTTCCACAGAATGGATGGTAGTTTCAAACTGCCAGCCTTAATGTTAGCAGCCCGATCGTAACCACATATTTAAATTGATTTGGAGAATAAATAACTTCTTCAAGTTACAAGGATGGTCCTTGGTGGATCAGGCAAATCCTGCAGTAGCATAGTGAAGACATTGGCATAGCAGAGGATAGGATGACTGTAATATCAGGAGAAGTGGAGAATTTAGATAAATACTAATGCAGATGTCCAATAAGGTATTCCTACTGCTCTGGCATAGTTTGTGAGTTTTAACAGCCCAAGAAAATTGAAATGGATGAGGCAATTCACTTTGCTATTATGTTGTGTTGTTAAATGCAGTTGACTTAGTTCCAACTCATAGTGACCCTGTATAGGGTTACCGGGGAGTGGCTGGTGAACTTCAACTGCCAACTTTGCAGTTGAAACCGATGTTGCAATCCAGTGCATTAGTAAATATTAATTAGACCAGAATTTGAATCATTCAAAAGATTAACCAACTGTTCCGTTTCTGACATAAGACGGATCTTGGATAAAAGCAGAGAATATCAGAGAGATGTTCACCTGTCCTTTATTGACTGTGTGGATCATGACAAGCTGATGAAACACTTTCAGAGAATGGATATTCTGGAACACTTAACCATGCTCATGAGGAATCCCTTCATAGATCAAGAGGCAGTACTTTAAGCAGAACAAGGGGCCATTGAATAGTTTAAAACTGGGAAATGAATATACCAGGGTTGTATTCTTTCGCCATACTTATTCAGTCTGTATGCTGAGCAAATAATCTGAAAAGGTGCATTAAAAAGAAGAAGAATGTGGCAGCAGGATTGGAGGAAGACTCATTAACACGCTGTAATATGCAGATGATACAGCCTTGCATGCTAAAAGCCAAGAGGGCTTAAAATACTTTCAGATGAAGATCAAAGATCACAGCCTCACAGTATGAGTTTCACCTCATTGTAAAGAAAACAAAAATCCTCACAACTGGACCAATAAATAACATGATACATGGTGATAAGATTGAAGTTGTCAAGAACTTCATTTTGCTTGTATCTACTATCAGCACACATGGAAACAGCAGTCAGGAAATCAAATGACATATTGCATTAGGCAAATCTGCTGCACAAGACCTCTTTAAAGTGTTCAAGAGTAAACATGTCAGTTTGAGGACTAAGGTGCTCCTGACCCAAGCCATGGTATTTTAAACAGCCTCATATGCATGTGAAAGTTGATAAATGAATAAGGAAGACTGTAGCAGGATTAATACACTTGAGTTATGGTGTCGGGGGAACCTATTAAAAGTGTCATGAACTGTCAAACATGTTGGAAAATGTGTGTTGAAAGAATTAAAGCCAGAATGAATTTTAGAAACCAGGATAATGAGACTTCATCTCTCACATTTTGGGCATATTATCAGAAGGGACCAGTCCCTGGAGAAGGACATCATGCTTGGTAAAGTGAAGTGTCAGCTAAAAAGGGAAAGACCCCCAATAAGATGGATTTGCACTGTGGCAGCAGCAGTCATCTCAAGCATAAGAACGCCTGTGAGGATGATGCAGAAACAGGCTGTGTTTCAGTCTCTTGTGCATAGGGTTAATGTGAGTTGGAACCAACTCTACAGCACCTAAGAACAACTGTTTTCTTTATCATAATGATTTAATATAACCCTCTCTAAGATGACATTGGTAAAAATATGTTTAATCATTCAACATATTAATCAAAAACGAAACATTTGTATTCCAGTTGGAGGGAAAAAAATTTCAGGAAATTAAGAAAGCGATTTTGCACACAAATACCCTTACACATACTGTGAATCAAAATGTAGTCAATTATATTATCAAGGAACATTTTTTAGTTTATGGGGAAGGAATGATTCATTAAGAATTTTAAGTTCTATTTTCAGTTATATAACTGGTTGAACTCAGGTGGTCAGGTAGATTGTGAAAAGAATCTTAACTCTTCTGTCATGTAAGAATATGATTCGACTGAAACAAAAACCAGTACAAGGTGACAGTGAAAGGATGGTTTTCTTGCCAATTCAGCAGAGAGAAAGCATGACAGTCACAGTTCAAATCTTGTTTTGTGCTTGGATTTCTTTAAGCCAAACGTTGTTCCAGGATATTGAATATAAGCAAGTAAAAGAGAAGTGTAGGCAAAAATATAACAGAACTCCTTTATTTTATGTTGAAAGTATAATGTTAAATGGAGTTATATATTAATTATAATTGAATTGTAATTATATTTATTATTGACATGAAAAAACTATTTTGTATACTCAGGGTTAGTGTTCATGTCTCTTAGCTTATTTTAAGTATAAGTACACTTTTCGTGTATTGTGAAAAAAAATGCCAGAGATTTGTTAGATTTCAATTTACTACATGCCAGAAGTCTTACTAGCTAAGTAACACAAGAAGGTTTTGTTTTCAGTATTTCATTATTTAATAGGCATATGCGTACTCTTAATTGAGTATTCATTTGGTGACAACTTCCTTTTCTTTCCTGTTTTGCATTTTTTATTATATCATGGAAGTCATATAGGTAGCTGAAGATCGAAGAGAGATTATAACTTTTTCATTTATCAGTGACAGTCTAGATTGAGATACCCACGTAATGAACCATGTGTTCATGTCACAATTCTTGCTGTCCTCTTAAATAACAGACTCATTGAATATGAAATGGACCATCTTATTGACATTTCTGTCTTTTTTTCATATCTATCACAAAATGTGTACTCATACATTGTGAATGTCTCTGACAGTTCCAGTGGATTTCCCTATGGGAGTGGGAGAGAGATATAGCAACAATAGAATATCTTGCAAAGTCAAAGTCTAAGACATATGATTGTTGCTAAATCACTCTCCCACCCCCATAGGAAACTCTCCTAGTGCATATTCTCAAAGACAACTTTTTTTCATATCAATACAAGCATAAAGTTCAAATAAGGAATACATAATCTGACTTCAAAAGAACTTTAAGAAGCCTAGCACAATGTCAGATATGTTCTCATATTTAAAACAGGAAATCATTTTCAAAACTTGAGAAGAATAAAACTAATTCTATTTCTAATTGTTTTCCATTGCTTATTTGACATTCCCTTTCTTCATACTTGAGATTTTATATCAGTATGTATTTTATATTTACCAATAAAATGCTATGTATAGATAATATTCAAAGCAAAAACAACATTTCTCATGTGTATAGCACTTTTTGTTTAATGGAAACATTTTTCATGCACCTATCAAATTAACTTTTAAATAAGTACTATAAACTTTATTTATACAAAAAGAAACAAAGTCTTAAAGTATTTAACCACATCCTTATTAAGTACTTGCAATTTCCTAAACAAATGTTTGTCTTGTCATTGGAGTAATAGGGTATAAGTACATGTCTTAGATGCAACACAAATTAATGTTAAATGCATAAAGAATGCTTGAAAAAGTCTAAGAAAAGAATGTCTCTTCTGTCTTCAGTGAACATGCTAATACTTACAGAGGATTTCATTATATAAGATTCCATTTTATTAGCTTGCCTTTTGATACGATCACTGAAAGGATCATGGTCAATAGTGATACACTAATTAACCACATCACAATTTGTGGATGCACTTCTGTATGTAAAAGTTTGTGGATGGATAGGGAGAAGAGAGGTCAGAGTCCAACATCTGAATATATATCCTTAACAATGCTTTTAGATTCTTATAACTTTTATTATCACAAATGCTAAAGTAAACCAGAAAAAGAATGATTTAGGGAACAGATTTAGAATTAAACTTTAGGCCAGCATTCTGACTGGATTTAAGATGTGTAAGGACTCATAAGCCAAAATCTAGCAATATACATACTAATGTGTGAATAAGTTCTTCATAACTGTTATGAATGAGTTCGTTATGTAGGAATATCAAAAAAAATGTATGCTTGTGATCTTTATATTAAATTATGACAGCTTTTAAATCTTAACACTTGTACTTTGGAAAATGCTATTTACACTTTGTTATCTAAAGTAGGTTATGTGTTGGGTTATTAATCTCAGACTAGGCTATTTGAATCCATCAATTGCTTTTTGCTCCTGTGGAGATTTACAACCTTGAAAACCCTATCCGTCTCTACGAGTTGATACTGACTTGGTGGCACACAACAACATGACAAGTACTTCAGAACTTTGCACATGCTGCCATTTTGATCTCACATGGTAGATTATTCTAAAGAGTGTGTGCCTCTCTAGTTCACTGTATAGACCCGTTTATTGTTTGTCTGAAAGTTAAGTCACAGTGTGAGTTCAATTCCAGGCCTGAAAGGTAACTAAGGGTCGTATGTTTGGAGGTTCTACCAGTCTCTATCCAAACACTAAACTTGGTCCTTTCTATGATTTTGAGTTTTGTTTCATATTTTTCTCCCTCTCCATCCAGGACTTTCTAAAGTAATCCATTTCAAAGTGGTCCATAGTAGTAGCTGTGTGCCATCTAAATCTTATGATCCCAGGGCTATAGAGACTGAGGTTCCTGTGGTCCATTAGTCCATTGCACTAATTCTTTTTATGTTTCTTCAGTTTTCTTCACACTTCTTCACATTATATGGCCACTCATAAGCTTTTAATTCTTCAGGCACTACTTACCAAATTAGGATGCAGAACAATTTTATGGATGGTATTATGCCAATTGAAATTGGTGCCCTTCAAGACTATGAACCTGATCTCTCAAAACCAACCATTTATTCTCTCAAGGTGTTTCTTTTTTTGATGTTGTTCAAGGTGTTTTGCTATGACTAATACATTTTCATAATTTTGCCTCCTGTGTGCACTGTTATATTAATGAATAAATTTGCCACATAGGTAACTACATATGTAGAAATATCCTCTGTCAAACCTATCTATATTCATGGGTATTGTTCCATTTTCATTTCCAGAACTGATCTGTTTGCATTCTGATCTATGAATTCCACTTGTATGATTACTAATACTGTTATTGTAGGATTGTGTATATTACAATATTTACCTCTGTTACCTTTAACTTTATATTCCTCTCAGTGTCTTACTTTGCCTTCATCATTTTTTTGTTGACTTCCCTCTCATTATATATTGCCATTCCCTTTACTGAAATGGATATTTGGTGTGGTGCTGTTAGATAAGCACTGAACTAGTAATAGCAAGGCTAGCAGTCAAACACACAAGCAACTTTCAGAAACTGAATATTTGATACATAATAGAGACCACAGCCTTCAGTATGTATTACATCTCAATGTAAAGAAAACAAAAATCCTCACCACTGGACCAATAAACAACATTCTGATCAATGGAGAAAAGATTGAAGTTGTTCAGGACTTCATTCTTCTTGAATCAACTATCAACACTCAGGAAGCAGCAGTCAAGAAATCAAAAGATGTATTGCATTAGGCAAATGTGCTGCATAAGACCTTTTTAAAGTGTTGATGTGCAAAGATACCAGCTTGGGACTAGGGTGCACCTGACCCAAGCCATGGTATTTTCAATAACCTCATATGCATGTGAAAGTTGGACAGTGAATAAAGAAGACCATAGAAGAATTGATGGTTTTGAGTTATGGTGTTGGAGGAGAATGTTGAAAGTGCCATGGGCTGCCAAAAGGACCAACAGATCTGTGTTGGAAGAAGTACAGCCAGAGTGCTCCTTGGAGGCCAGGATGGCCAAACTGTCTCTCATACTTCGTAAATATTGTCAGGAGGGACCAGTCACTGGAGAAGGATATCATGTTTGGTAAGGTGGAGGGTCAGAGAAAAAGAGAAAGACCCCCAGCAAGATGGATTGGCAATATGGCAGCATCAATGGGCTCAAGTGTGGCAACAATTGTGAGGTTGGCCCAGAACTAGGCAGTGTTTTGTTCTGTTGTGCATAGGGTTGCTATGATTTGGTACCGACTCAATGGCACCTAACAACAACAACAGCAAACATTTACAAAATTGAATACCTTATATTTATTATTACAAGTTTAATAGGCAATAGTAATTGCAGTAATTAGTTAACATAGATCACATAACAAATGAAACAGGTCCTCTTATTTTTAAGTTAGGTGCTTTTTTTAAACATTTATATATCAGAAAACTTAGAAATGTTTTGTTAATAGTCTCAGTTTACAAAAATAGTAAATAGCAAAATCAGTACTCAAAATCTGTATACGTCACCATTTCACTGGATTTAAATAAAACTTTATCCTTGTAATGCATAATCTTTTTAGACATATCTGTAGATCAATTTGACATATAATAATGGTAACACAAATATGCATATTTGACTTTGAAGGACTGTATATACATATACTTCAAATATGTTAAACTGAGTTAAAACAAGATGATGAACCAAGACTTACTGCTCATATTCACAATTTAACAAAGCTTAAGTTAGATTATTCTGCTCCTGTAAAGATTTATAGCCTCGGAAACCCTATGCAGGGTCGCTATGAGTTGGAATCAACTGCACGGCACATCACAACAACAACAACAATTTAGATTCTTAATAATCTTTTATGTTATAAAGTGGCAAGGGCTTTATACCCTTTATCTCATTTTTTTTAGAGTAAAGCCATAGTTGTGCTAACAAGGAGACTTATTATGTGCAGCATGACCTTTATCTTCTGTATAATAAGAAGCGCACAGCAGAGCAGATTTTCAGTGGGGCTTAATTAGAAGCCAGAAGTAGATTGAAGGCCTGAATCGGGAATAAGTCAATACTTTTGAACAAGGGACGTTACAGAGACTCTGTCCCTCTTGTAAAAAGAATCTGACACATGCAGTTGCATTCAGTGGCTTTGGTGAAGTGTTTCACTCTTTGGGTTCTAGCTCATAGAAGAACTTTGACTTTTATTTACAGAACTATTATTCTCTTCCTTTTGCCCTTTAAATTGAGAGGTCAGCAGTTAAAATCCACCAGCTGCTCCTTGGAAACTCCGTACAGGGTTGATATGAGTTGCAACTGACTCAAAGGCACTTAACAACAACAATAATAGCAATAAACAAATAACACAAACTTGCTTGCTAAAGGTGAAAAAGATTTAAAGCACTTATTGATGAAGATCAAAGGTTACAGTCTTCAGTGTATATTTCACCTTAACATAAAGAAAACAAAACTCAAGATAATATTGATATTGCCATGGATTTCATTTCCCACAATCAATGCCCATGGAATCAGAAGTTCAAGAAATCAAATGATGTATTGCATTTGTCAAATCTGCAAGAGACCTCTTTAAGATGTGAAAAAGCAAAGCTGTCACCTTGAGTACTAAGTTGTACCTAATGGTATTATTCAGTGGCCTCATATGGATGTGGACGTTGGACAATGAATAAGGCAGATTGAAGAATTGATGCTTTTTAACTATAGTGCTAGTAAAGAATATTGAATGGATATCAAGAAGAAGGAACAAATCTGTTTTGGCAGAAGTACACACAGAATGCTCTATAGAAACAAGAAAGGTGAATCTTTATCTCGCAAACTTTGGATATGTTATTAGTATGGAATAGTCCTTGTGGAAGGATATGAGGCTTGGTAAAGCAGAGGAAATTACAAAAAAAAAAAAAAGAAGATTCTGAATGAGATGGATTAACTAAGTGGCTACAACAGTGGACTTTAACATAGTAAGGGTGGCTGACATTGTTGCTCTGTTGCTTTAAATATATGCTGATATTTGTTCCTGAGTCAGGTGAACTACAAAAGGGTAGCTTTTGACATAAATCATTATGGTGTGAACTTCTACCACTTAGGATCAGTCATGGAGATAAAAATATGTAAAAAAGAAAAAACAAAACAAAAACACAAACCCAACTGACTGCCATGGAGTTACTTCTGATTCCAAGTCACTAGTTGTATCACAGAAATTAAACACATATTCTACTAGTCATGGGAAATGCTTTCTAGATGTAACTATCTTTGACTTTGTTTTTGAGTTTATTTAGATTTATCTTGAATTTTATATAAATCTCCCCAACCTGGTTCTTGCTACTCACAATCCAATATGGAATACTTTATACACTTTCCTATATAGCACCAACAAATATTTTAATCATTTTAGAAGTCAAATAAAAAAAAAGATTATTTTTAAGTGACAGAATAGTTAGCATTTCAGGTGCCATTTTTTGTATTACTGGCAATTAGTTTATGTATTTCCACTCACTACCACTGTGAGAAATTCTTAAGGTAGTCTTTCTTCAGGAATAAAAGGGTCATGCAATTGCTAGACCAGACATAGGTTGCTAAATCATACCCAGGGTTGAATTGGGGGAAGGGAGGAAAGAAATCTGTTCTAGGACTAGAAACTTAAGAATAGGCCTGGTGTGGTACTGTGGGTTAATGTAACAAACTGCAAAGCCATTTGAACTCCAGAGTTGGCAGTTCAAGCTCACTAAGTTGCTCCTCAGAAACCCTATACAGGATCGCTATGGGTCGGAATCGATTCAATGGCACTTCACAACAACAGCATAGTCATTAAGACCATGGGCGCTATTCTGGCTACTCTGGGGGGGAGGGAAAATGGGATGTTCCAGGTAGAATTGTAGATGGGGAGCTAGAACTGGAGTTGGGGCTTTTTAGAGACAAGGGACTCAATCTGTTTGCGGGTTGACCATATGGCGCGTTTGCCTGTGTCTACTGGGTTGGGTGCCCAATTTTGCAAAATGGAATAAAGAAACCCTCACTCTTACTAATATGAGTACAGATTGAACTACTTGAGTATTTGTTGGTATGGACAGTGTTTCTCACACCATTGAGTCAACTGAGACTCATAGTGACCTTAGGACAGAGTAGAACAGTTCTCTAGGGTTTCCAAAACTGTAAATCTTCAGCAGACAACCTCATCTTTATCACTTATAGTAGCCGGTGTATTTGAACTGTTGACCTTGTGTTTAGTAGTCCAATGCTTAACCCACTGTTCCACTAAGGCCTCTTAAGTTAATGTATATGGCCCTAAATTTGAAATTAAACTAAAAGAGTATAGACCATTACTACTTATATATAAAAAAACACAAATAGTTCCAACTGATAAAACCATACGTGTGTTAATCAGTGCTTACTGTGGATAATTAATTTTTATATATTTGCTTTACATGATAAAGCATGAGCCTTCTATCTAAAGTTTTGATTTTAAAAATGATACGTATAATAGCTAGTATATACATTTCTTTATGTTTCAGTTCTTAGAAGTTATCTTTTTGGCTTCTGAATCATTCATGTTTCCTTGTTGTTACAAAGCACATGTTTTATCTTTTCCTAAGATCAATAGATCCTTATATATTTGTTCCTTTTATAAATTCTTAATTTCTCCTTTCATTGTGGGAATATTTCTTTATGACTGTATTATAATTAATAATTAAATGTATAAAGGACTCCCTTTTGAATCTCACATGGAAAACATACTAGTTAAAAACATAATAAAATAAACATTAAAATGGAATAAAATATTTAAAAGCTCAGAAAATGGACATCAATAAACCAATGTGAAGTAACTTGTCTCATCCAGGCAGCTGAGGAAGGAGGCAACCTGTAATCACAGTTGGAGGTTCTTTATTTTCAAAGGCAATTACTTCTGTTGAAGTGGTTACTGATTTGTAAGATTCAGCTTTTCAGACTAGCACTAGTCATTCTGTCATTTTGAGAGATGAATGTGAAAAATTCCTGGACTTTAAAATATGTGAATGCAGACTTGGCTCCTCTAATAAAATAACATTAGTAAATAGACTTAACAACCTTTTAATAGCTAAATTAGATGACTCTATGTCTAGCTTTATTTGACTAGATCTAATTTAACTGATGCCTTCAGCATAATTAATCAAATAATGTACTTCAGTGACTACCATCATATCATGTTTGAATGATAGTACTTAAGAGACAGGTTTTGGTACCTTGGGTCGTGCTTGTCATTCATTGACCAACTACATTTGTTTTTTTTTCCTTTATCTTTCTTTTCTTTTTAGATAATGGATATTAGAATTAAGTCTGTGTAAATGGATAGTTGCTGAACTTGAATCGATACATAAAATAATGTTTGATAATTGTTTCTGCAATTAAAGGAAAAAAAAATCAAAGGGAAAACAATTCAGATAATTATTTAGTGTCAAGAAAGGGGTTAAGAAAGGAAAGATTCCCAGAGGAAAAAATAATATGTATTTGAGTTATCTCTAAAATTATGAATAGACTATATCTTCAGTGGAAAATTGCAATTTAAGGTATATCTCAGAGTTATAGGAAAAAGTGTGCTTCTTGCATTGTGCAATGACAGTTTATTTGCATAATTTGAAAAAAAAAATAATTAGAATAGCAAAAAACAGTTCACCAAGCAAGCTAATTGAAACATTTTAAAATTGGTACACTTCTAAATGCATATAGCCATGATTAGATCCCTTATCAACTTTTTTTTTCAAGTTTTTATTTTGAATTGGAGTGATAGTTTATATGGGAGAACATTAGTTTTGCATTCATTCTATTGTACTTCGTTTCATTGCAATGATTACAATCCCCTCCATGAATCACCATTAAATAGTATTTGCTTCTGTTTCCTCTGTTTTGTTTTGTTTTGCCTGTACACAAAAGCACTCAGGAATATATAATCATTTAAACAACCAAAGGGCACACTCTGTAATCCTGCCTCCTTGTGGCCTGCACATAGCCTTTTTTACCCCATGAGTCTAGAATTCTCAGTTGCTCTGTCTCTCCATGTCATCATCTCTGCCTCCATCTCTGGTATTGCTGCTTTTCTGGAGATGTTCCCACATTCCACTCACGTTCTTTTTTCTTTGATGGTCCTAGGGTCCTCTGTTCATGGAATGTAAGATTAACTACTACTCCCTTTATGTTATGCAACTTTTCCTTTTACAGTTGTGATCATCACAACTCATCATGATAACAATTACTCACTATTGAGTCAAAAGAATCTAATACCCATCTCCTTTCACCAGACCCATCTAGACAAAATAAAAACTAGTCAGTGGAGACTCTACCTTCTTCTGCATACTCTGAAACTAAACTCACTCTTGAAAACTTGTAAGCCAGCCACTTTGTGCCTTTATAGCCCTCCCTCACCCCCATTTTAGGTAACCAATGTCTAAGTTGCCTGTCCCTATCAACCCTGTGTACAAAGGGGGTAAGATTGATACTCAATATGAAAACTCCTTCCCTCTCAGTTGGTATTTTGATCTACTACATCCATAAATATAGGTCAAGTTCATCAAATTGTGTTACCAAGTTCTTGTTTCTGTAGTATCAAACTCCTGGAATGGTGCTGTAGGATCAGCACTAGACTGTGAACCACAAGACTGGCAGTTCAAACTCACCAGCTGCTCCTGATAAACCCGGTACAGGGTCACTGTGAGATGGAATCAACTCTATAGAACTTAACAACAAAAACAGTATGTTCCTAATATTGTTTTCTTGTTATTCTTGATTCTCCATTTTTACTCAGTTCTGACTGTCAAGTCATCAATGTTTTTTCTACACTATTTGATAGTCTGGAACCCTGGCGTGGGGTTGTAGAATAAACACCCCAAGGTCAGAGGATCGAACTCACTAACCACTCCTTAGAAACACTGTACAGGATCACTCTGAGTCAGAACTGACTCCAGAGAACTTAACAACAACAACAACAATTTGATAGTCCACGAAGAACTGAAAATGCCCACACAGTTAATTGTTAAATAAGCTGATGTAAATCAGAGAGTTGTTGTTCCTAGATGCTGTTGAGTTAGTTCTGACTCATGGCGAGCCTATATAGGGTTTCCCAGGGACGGCTACATAGCCAACCTTGGGGTTAGCAATGCAGTGCTTATCCTATAGTGCCACACCAGGACTCCAATGGAAGAGCTAAGGGATAAATATTTTTCTGTGGTTCTTTTTGTTTGTTTGTTTGTTTGAATGAGTATATTAAGGTGAGACTGAACAGGTGATTAATAAAGTAGTATCTCAGTAATTGATATCATGACTAATTGTGATTATCGCAACTGAGAAGATAAAAGATGTGTAACCGAAAGAGGAGAGTAGTTTGTATTTCATTCCAGGCACAGAGGACCCTATGACCATCAAGAGGAAAGAACATGAGTGGAGCATGGGATCGTAACCAGAGAAGCAGTGACACCAGAGAAGCAGAGTAGATGGCATAGAGAGAAAGACATCAGCTTAGGACTCTAGACCCATGGAATGAGAAAGGTTGTGTTCCAGCAGGCAGGAGGCTAGATAGCAAAATGTGCCCTTTGGACTTTTAAATTAATATATATTTTCTGTGTGTTTTGTGTCCATCAAAAATAATAATAAAAATAGGAAATAGAGGTAAATACAGTTAACTGAAGGTGTATGGAGGAGATTGTAATCATTGCAATGAAACAAAAAACAATTGTATTTGGTTGAGTGCAAAACTGATGATCTGCCCTGTAAACTACTATTCAACTCACAATAAAAGCTTTAAAAAAAAAAAGTAGTTGAATAAACTGAAATTTACAAACCATTACAAATAAATAAGTAAGGTGGAATCTGATAGAAAGATTCCCAATTAGGAAACCCAGATTTGGAAAACACTTCTCAAAATAAATGGGAAAAAATAAATTATATTAACGGAGAAAAGATTGAAGTTCTCAAGGACTTCATTCTTCTTGGATCAACTATCAACACTCGTGAAAGCAGTAGTCAAGAGATCAGATGAGAAGCTGGGTTCTATGAAGAAAAACGTGGCATCAGGATTAGAGGAAGACTCATTAACAATCTGTGATATGCAGATGATACAACCTTGCTTGCTGAAAGTGAAGAGGACTTGAAACATTTACTGATGAAGATCAAAGAGCACAGCCTTCGGTATGGGTTGCATCTCAATGTCAGGAAAACAAACATCCTTACCACTGGACCAATAAACAACATTCTTATCAATGGAGAAAAGATTGAAGTTGTCAAGGACTTCATTCTTCTTGGATCAACTATCAACACTCATGGAAACAGTAGTCAAGAGATCAGATGATGTATTGCACTGGGCAAATCTGCTGCACAGGAACTTTTTAAATTATTGAAGAGCAGAGATGTCAGCTTGAGGACTAAGGTGCACCTGACCCAAGCCATGGTATTTTCAGTAACTTCATATGGATGTGGATGCTGGACAGTGAATAAGGAAGATCATAGAAGAATTGACACCTCTGAGTTGTTGTGTTGGAGGAGAATACTAAAAGTGCCATGGACTGTCAAAAGAACCAATAGATCTGTTTTGGAAGAAGTGCAAGCAGAGTGCTCCGGAGGCCAGGATGGCTAAGCTTCATCTCTCATACTTTGGACATAGTGTCAGGAGGAAACAGTCGCTGAAGAAGGATGTTATGCTAGGTAAGATGGAGGGTCAGAGAAAAAGAGGAAGACCCCAATGAGATGGTCAGCCAGGTGGC
Source organism: Chrysochloris asiatica (assembly GCF_000296735.1). Classification (NCBI taxonomy): domain Eukaryota; kingdom Metazoa; phylum Chordata; class Mammalia; order Afrosoricida; family Chrysochloridae; genus Chrysochloris; species Chrysochloris asiatica. The sequence goes on from NW_006408526.1 coordinate 4,364,009, forward strand.
ATCATTGATAGCGTCAAGTGTGGCAGCAGCAGTGAGGTTGGCCCAGGATCGACATTGTTTCGTTCTGCTGTCCATGGGGTTGCTATGAGTAGGTTCTGACTCAATGACACCTGACAACAACAACAACAATACTGATAAGGTTGGAAAATGAGTAAATGGCATTTCAGTGTTGAGATTTTTTTTTTTATATAGAGCCTGCAAGGAGCTCTGGTAGTATAGTGGTTACGAGTATCAGACTGCTAGCCACAAGGTCAGCAGTTCAAAACTACCAGCCATTCCATAGCAGAAAGATGAAACTTTCTGTTCCTGTAAGGATTTACAGCCTCAGGAACACTATGCAGGGTCGCTATGAGTTGGCACTGACTCTCTGGCATACTGTCAACACCACCATAAATCATGCAACTAAAATTAGACTTGGATAACCTCTGAGAAGTGAAAGGGCTCTAAAGGCTTGTGAAAATAATGACATAATCAAATGTAATATGGCAACCTGGCATACCTGGGATTCCCTGACTCAATGACAATCATTCCTCAAGCTTTCATTGCTGGGTATATCCATACAACAACATGAGTCTCATTTCCCCCTCTATACATAGCTATTATACATAGCTCTTTCGTATATTTACTATTCATGGTAATCATCTGTATCTTGACATTTGCTATCTGAAGATGGTGCACATCTTCAATGGGTAGCCTAAAGGTTGGAGGTTTGAACTTACTCAGATGAATCTAGAAAGACAGGCTTATCAATTTCCTTCTGAAATGTCACAGTCTTGAAAATCCTATGGAGCAGTGCTACTCAGCACACACGGGGTCTCCATGAGTATAAGTCAACTTGAAGACAAGTAACAAAAATCAGAATAATAGAATTAATTTTTTTTTAGTTTAGTGGCTGGAAAACTCCAGATTTTCAGGCTTTCTTCAGCTTTTTATTTTTATCTCTTCTCTTTCCATGTTGTTGCTGTTGCTGTTAGGTGCCCTCAACTCAGTTCTGAGTCATAGCGACCCTATGCACTACCCAGTCCTGCACAATTCTCACAATTGCAATGTTTTGGCCAGAGAAAGGGAGCCATGGTATTTATTTAATTTTCCCCCCTCTTTTTGTACCCTTCTTTTCTGGGGTTAAAAAATATATATCTTTATTGTAAACTTGGAAAAGCAAGTTTACAATAAACGACTATTTACTATCCATTCATATGTGTCAAATTTTGGTACTGACTAAAGAAAACTCAATATTTGAGTAATATTAAATTGCCCCACTATTTCTTCTCTTGCAGAGATATGTTATAAGAAAATAATACTGTAGAATAAACAAAATGTTCTTTTATATATATTTGTTATGTTTCTACATCTATATATTTTGCTAAAACAATATTTATTTTCCAATAAATTAACCCATAAAGAAAAAATATCTTAACCAATGACATGTTTTAAAAAGATATTATGACATTCATTGTTATTGTGCTAAATTCTTTAAAAACCAGCTATATCCAGTCTTAAGTTTAGCAAAAATCATAAGTATTCTCAGGAAAACTTCAGAATAGTACAATTTATTATTTTCTAAAACATTATGAAGTTAAAAAACATTTCCCACACATTACTATTTCTTATTGTATGGTTTAATCAAAACTTAGTCTTCTAATATTCCAATGTCGCCTAAATATTCATTATTAAGTTATAAGAACCATCTAGTCAGTTCTGACTCATAGAGACCCTGTATAGGTTTCAAGGAGTGGCTGGTGGATTTGAAATAACCAATGTTTATCCAATACATAAATATGAGGTCCTGGTATGGCACTGTAGGATGAGCACTGGACTCCAACCCAATAGGTTAGCGGTTCAAATCCACCAGTTGCTCCTCAAAAACCCTAGACAGAATAGCTATGAGTTGGAACTGACTTGAAGGTACTTAACACCAAGAACCAACATAAGTATCTTGTTGTTATTAAGTGCTATCTAGTCAGTTCCTACCTATAGCAACCCTGTATAGGGTTTTTGAGGAGAGATAGATGAGCTTGAACCACCAACCTTGTAGTTCAAACAGCTTTACAGTCTGGCGCATTAACCCACAGTGCCACACCAGGACTTACATTAATTTGCAGTATATTGTCTGAACTTCTTTATCTCAAGTATTCTAAGAATTTCAGTGAACGTCAATTATTTCTGAATACAGCTACAGTTCAGTGAATTAATTCTTGTGGCTCTTCTATTCAAACAATATACCCAAACTCTCACCAAACAATATTTTTGTCTGTTGTGTATGGAAAGAAAAAATGGGAGAAGACAATGATAGGATGATATAATTCAGCTGTGATTGTAAACAGAATTCATGTAATTGTAAAAACCTGAAACTCTAACATTAGTTTAAAATAAGCCTACTCAGAAGCTGGAGGGATTATCTCACAACTGTCAAAGAAGAAGAGCCAAAGTGGTGTGCATCCTTTTGACCCAGATGTCCTTCTGAGTTGGATCTCTGCGACCCAATGACAGAAAGCTGTGACACTTGAGGAATGGCAGGAAAGCAGCAGCAGAACCACGAGCAATAATAGGACTTTCTGTCCCACAGAGCAATTAAAGTTGAACAAGTTTGGGCAGGAGACTTGTAGAATAGAGTGCCTTCAGACATTTATTGGGGGAACTAGGTTTTGCTAATACACGGAGGTAGAGCTGAATGCCTTCAGACTGAGGCATATAGTGGAATGGAGTGTCCTATGAGCATTTAAAGTAGTTCTACAAGAGGTACAATCATACATTGACAGAGAACTTCCAGACACTCAAGCTGGATTCAGAAGAGGCTGTGGAATGAGAGATATCATTGCTGATGTCCGATGGACCTTGGCTGAAAGCAGAGAATATCAGAAGGATGTTTACTTGTGCTTTATTGACTATGCAAAGGCTTTCGATTGTGTGGATCATGACAAGCTAT
>NW_006408526.1:4367899-4392044 GCF_000296735.1 Chrysochloris asiatica
TTCCAAGTCGATGGCACCTGACAACAACAAGAGCTTTGCAATATTGGCCAGGGAGAGAGATGTCTGCCTGTGAGTATGGTTGAGGAGGGGCTGTCCTGACTGGAACAACTGTGCCTTGAATGTTTTCATCCCTGAATTGTAACCTGTTAACTTCCCTAGTAATTCCCATAACTGTGAGCATAGTAGCTGAGTTCTATGTGGTTATTTGAATGCATTTTCAAACCCAGTTGAGTAGTATGTGCTATGGGAGAGATGGTTGTTGCTATCATTTTTTGCAGCAGTATCACATGATAACAAGAACAGGAATATTAGGTCTAAAATACCTTCTCTGTAATTAATGCTTTTCAACTCATAAACTGTTTTGTTGTTGTGTTTTTAATTAAGTCAGTCTCTCTTAGCTTTAGTTTGCTGATGTTGTCTTTGTTAAGTGCTCTCAAGTCTTCTAACTCATTGTTGCTTGTTAAGTGTCATTGAGTCGATTCTCACTCATATCCACCCCATATGGGGTTTCTGAGGGACAGCTGGTGCGTTTGGACCACCGATCTTGTGGTTAGTAGTGCAGTGCTTATTCTACAGCACCCTACCAGGGACTCTGGAAATAGTACTGATGATTGCAACTATTTGAATCCACTGGAATTTGAGCAAGAAAGAGGAACTTTCTTAGTAGGATGTAAAGTCCCTACATTATCTCATGAACCTTAAAGATATGAGTGTGACTGAAACTCTAAATGCATCTAAATCAAGTCCTGCAGCATTGTTGGTAGCCTAGCAAGTCACTCAAACCTTTTTTGGCACTTTATGTGATTCTTCTCAACTGTAACATAGTTATGGTGTGCCACTGAAGGATAAGCATTGGACTGCTAACTGCAAAGTCAGTGGATCAAGCCCACCATCCACTCCTCGATAACCCTATACAGAGTCACTATGAGTTGGAATCTACTCAACAGCACTTAATGACAACAACAATTTTTTTTTTTTTTTGCTGAACCGGTCCCTGGAGAAGGATATCATGTCATGCTTGGTAAAGTGATGGGTTGGAAAAAAAGAGGAAGACCCCCAATGAGATGGATTGACACAGTGGCAGCAGCAATGGGCTTAAATATAGCAGTGATGATGAGGTTGGTTCAGGACTGGACAGTGTTTCATTCTGTTACTCATAGGGTCCCTATGAGTCAGTAGTGACTCAGTGACACCTAACAACAACAATCATATTGAAATACATTTAAACATCATTATTTCTCAGACAGTATTTCACTTAGGAATTGAATTATTCTCTGAAATTCTCCTTCACATAAGATGATCAGTTTTAGACTATGACTGGTTTTTACCACAATTCTGTTCTAGTTCAAAGTTGTCTGTAAAAGTGAAAGCTTGACCTGCAAAATCCAGGCTCTGTCTAATGTTTTCTAAACTAAAGTGGACAAATTTTAATCAATGGATTTGCTAGTTAACCTAAAACATATTCACTATTAACACATAAGATTTATATTTTCTTTCATATAACACCTTATTATTTTCATTGAAAAAGTGAAGTAGAGAAAAGTACAAAAAAAAGTTATCCAGTAGTCTATTATCAATAATGCTGCTGTTGAAATTTTGACATATTTCCTTCTATTCACTTCTAATTACATGCCTGAACATTGTGTTACACTGTAGGTTAAATACTGGATTGCTAGATGCAATGTCGATGGTTCAAACCCAACAACAGCTTCTCAGGAACCCTATACTAAGTCACTATGAGTTGGAATGTACTTGATGCATTTAACATTTATTTTTATTTAGCATTAAAATATAAGAAATTGTCCTTATGATAAAGATTTCTAAGTATTGTTGTTAAGTGTCGTGTAGTTGGTTCTGACCCTTAGTGGCCCTGTATAGGGTTTCTGAAGAGCAGCTAGAGAACTTGAACTGCTGACCTTGTGGTTCAAACTTACTTTGTAGTCCAGTGCATCAACCCCCAGAGCCACACCTATGTAAGTATACATATTATAATTATAGAATATTTCATAATATCGTTGATGCCACTGTGTATTTAATATCACTGATAATGCTGCATTGGATCTCTTTGTATAAGCTTCAGGATAATGCTCTGGACCAGGGCCGCTATGAGTAAGAATCAACTTAGCATATTGTTAAGTCCCTTGAGTTGCCTTGAGTAGGTTCTGACTCATAGAAATCTTGCATGAAAGTTTTTGATAATATACACACACAATGAGACACACACACAAACAGTACTCAAAAGGTTATGGAAAAAGGAAGTAAAAAGATGACAGAATTTTCCACAAACATTTATATATATATACAAATAGTTCAGTTTCATAATTTTGATGAATTGATACTGTTGTTGTTGTTAGGTACCATCGAGTCGGTACCGACTCATAGTAACCTCATGCACAGCAGAATGAAACACTGCCCGATCCTGGGCCAACCTCACTATTGTTGCAATGCTTGAGCCCATTAATGCTGCCATTTTGCCAATGCATCTCATCATTGGGTGTCTTTTTCTTTTTCTCTGACCCTTTACCTTGCCAAACATGATTATCCTTCTCAAGCAACTGGTCCCTCCTGACAATATGTCCGAAGTATGAGAGACAAATTCTGGTTATCCTGGCCTCCAAGAAGCACTCTGGATGCACTTCTTCCAAAACGGATCTATTGGTTCTTTTGGCAGCCTATGGCACTTTCAATAGTTTCCTCCAACACCTAAACTCAAAAGCATCAAAAGCATCTTCTATGGTCTTCCTTATTCACACAGTCCAGCTTTCACATGCATATGAGGTTACTGAAAATACTATGGCTTGGGTCAGGCGCACCATAGTTCTCAGGGTGACATCTTTGCTCTTCAACACTTTAAAAATGTCTTGTGCAGAAGATTTTCCCACTGCAATACGTCATTTGTTTCTTGACTGCTGCTTCCATGAGTGTTGATAGTTGATCCAAGAAGAATGAAGTCCTTGACAACTTAAATTTTTTCTCCATTGATAAGAATGTTGTTTATTGGTCCAGTGGTGAGGATTTTTGTTTTCTTGACATTGAGCTGTAATCCATACCAAAGGCTGTGCTCTTTGATCTTCATCAGTAAATGTTTTAAGTCCTCTTCACCTTCAGCAAGCAAGGTTATATCACCTGCATATTGCAGGTTGTTAATGAGTCTTTCTCCAATCCTGATGCCACGTTTTTCTTCATAGAACCTAGCTTCTCGTATTATTTGCTCAGCATACAGGTTAAATAAATATGGTGAAAGAATACAACCCTGTCACACACCTTTCTTAATTTTAAACCATTCAGTGTTCCCATGTTCTGTTTGAACAACTGCCTCTTGGTCCATGTACAGATTCCTCATGAGCACAATTACATGTTCAGGAATACTCATACTTCACAATATTGTCCATAGATTGTCATGATCCACACAATTGAAAGCCTTTTTGTGGTCAATAAAGCACAGGTAAACATCTTTCTGATATTCTCTGCTTCCAGCCAACATCCATTGGACATCAGCAATGGTATCCCTCGTTCCACGGCCTCTTCTGAATCCAGCTTGAACCTCTGGAAGTTCTCTGTCAATGTTTGCTTGCAGCCATTTCTGTATTACCTTTAGTAAAACTTTACTCGCATGGGACATCAAAGAGATTGTCTGATGATTTCTGCATTCCGTTGGGTCACCTTTCTTTGGAATGGGCACAAATATGGATCTCTTCCAATCAGTCACCCAGATAGTAGTCTTCCAAAGGTTTTGGCAGAGATGAGTGAGTGCTTCCTGTGCTGCCTCACTTTCTTGAAAGATTTCAATTTTTATTCCATCAATTCCTGGTGCCTTGTTCTTTGCCAATTCCTTCACCTTGGACTTCCTCCTTCAGTATCATTGGCTCCTGATCATATGCTACCTCTTGAAATGGTTGAACATTAACCATTTCCTTTTGATACAGTGACTCTGTATATTCCTTCTGTCTTCTCTTGATGGAATTGATACTACTCCCCTAAAATGTGTCTATGATTTTATACTTAAATAAATATGTTGTATTTAAATAGATATATAATCAAAGTCACATTTTGAGGAGAAGTATCATTTTGAAGTTTTTGGGAAATTCTATCATCTTTTGTTTCCATTTTCTATGAACTTTTGAAGACTGCTTGTATGTTTGGATGTGTGTAATGTTAAGAACTTTCATAAGGATTCCTTGATGGTTGCTGCTGACAGAATATAGGCCTCTTCATCAATGAACATCATTAATTAACTCATACAAACTGCATAGAAGCACATATTCTCAGTCACATATATAGTCACACAGTCCCCATCCAATTTTCAACTAGATTCCTATCAGCATTACTTTACTCATCCTTCCTTCCTCAGAAAATATTCTATCTTTATTATCAACACAGTAAGTAATTCCTAATTTAACTTTTGAGCTGATTTGCCTCTGGCCACATAATGCACTGCTTCCAGCCCAAGCAGAACTTCAGTTTGCTTTAACACCTTAGTCTTCATTCCTAGCTTACTGTTTCTAGGGCACCAAATTTCTCTAGTTCCTGATTGACTGAAAATGATTATAATATACTTGTTTTAGTGATTTTATCATTTAATCTCATTTTATTTAATCAGACCTCACCTGTGGACTTCTTTATTAATTCTCCAGATGTCCATTCTAACTTTATTTACATAGTCACTGAATCAATATTTTAAACAAACAAAAGAAACCTCATATTTACATTTTGATTATTTTGTTTCCTTCTAACAAAAAAGAAATCCATTTGCATAAAATAAGAAAGGATATGGGAGTTTCTAGTATGTTTATTATGAAAAAGACTATTTGACATATTCAGGGAAAATATAGCTACTATAGATCTGTACTGAGTTTCTACAGTGAATTATATATATATATTGCGTTCTGGTGCTGTGGGCTAATGCGTCAGACTGCAAAGTCATTTGAACTGCAAGGTTGGCAGTTCAAGCTCACCAGCTGCTCCTTAGAAACCCTATACAGGGTCTCAATGTGTCAAAATCGACTGGACGGCACTTAACAACAACAGTAACATGTATTGAGTTAACTTGGTACTTGTAGGTGAACCCTTCATCATTTTTCAACTCAAAATTTAAAAATATTTTTAATAACAAACTGCCACATTACTTATTTTAGTCAATTTAGAGCAACATTTAGAAAACATGTCCCTAGTGGTGCAAGGCAGAGGTAAAAAGAAGCTGCTCCATAAATTGTATCATCTTCATAGCATCAAATACAAAATATCAGGAAAAACATGATTTCCTGGCAAATGCCCCATCACCACAATACTTATTCATAGTTTTCCTTAGAAATTCATTAGAAATACCCAGAAATGGATGTGAATGTCTTCACTTTTAAAAAGCTGTTTTGTTTTTCTGCAAGTGTCTTAACTGGCTTAGGTCTTGTTGAGAGACAGTCTTCCATAAATGTTTAATATTTTTACACAATAGAGGTCCTCTGACCAAAAGCATTTACAGGGAGTTTAAGAATGTTACATGCAGTGGCATTGCCGGAATAGTAAAACTTAGAAACAACTCACTCCCTCAAGAGGTCTCTGAAAAAGATAAAGATGTCTCCTTATATGTGCATTTCAGAGAAATACTGAGGTTTTGCTTTCTATGAGAACATAAGGTTGCAGTCAATACTTTTTTATTGTTGTTAGATGTATTTTTGTCAACTCGGACTCATAGTGACCCTATGCACAACAGAATAAAACACTGTCGGCTCCTGCACCACCCTCACACTTATTGCTATTTCTGAGCACATTGTTGCTGCCACTCTTTCAGTCCATATCATTGGGGTCTTCCCCTTTTTCACTGACCTTCTGCTTTATAAACATGATGACTTTTCCAGGGACTGCTCCCTCCTGACAACATTTTCAAAGTATATAAGATGAAGTCTCCGTATCCTCGTGTCTAGGAGAAATTCTGGCTACACTTCTTCCAAGACAGATTTATTTGTTCTTCTGGCAGTCCATGGTAAGTTCAATATTCTCTTCACTAACACCATAATTCAAATACACCAATTCTTCGCTGGTCTTCTTTAGTCATATTAATACGGTATTTCAATGAGTAAGTAATTGGTCTTCCCAAATTCTATCATGCAATCTTGAGCATTGGTTCCATCACCAAGGCTATATTGTTCCACTACTGATCCTTCCTCTTTGTTTCCAAGTCTCTCATCCAATCACAAGTAATTATCAGTGCATCCTGATAGCATGTTTGTTTAATTTCAGAATGACTGAAGAAGTTGATATAACTCTTCAATTTCGTTATCACTTTAGTGGCTGGTACTAAAAATTTGTGTAATAGTGATAAACTGGTCTTCCTTGTAGTTGTATGGATATTATCATATCACAGACAGCACTGTACTTCATGATAGGTTTTGAAGTGTTCTTTTTAATGATAAATATAATTCCTTTCCTCTTGAATTTGTCATTCCCAGCATAGTAAACTATTATTGTTGTTGTTAAGGGCCGCTGAATTGATTCTGACCCATAGCAACCCTGTATAGGGTTTCCGAGGAGCAGCTGGTGAGCTTGAAGCGCCAACCTTGCAGTTCAAACAGCTTTGCAGTCTGGTGCATTAACCCACAGCACCACACCAGGACTCCATAGTAAACTATATCATTGTCCAGTTCAAAATGGCCATAGCCGTCTATTTTAGCTCACTAATGCCTAGAATGGCATTTCATTTTTGACAGTTTCTAGTTTTACTTGATTTATACTTAATACATTCCATGTTCTGATTATCAATAGATGTCGGCAGCTGTTTCTCCTCATTGCATTGAGCTCCATTAGCAAATGAAGGTCTAGAGGGAGCTCTTCCACAATCCTATTTAAAGTTCCTTCCAACCTGAGGGCTACACTTCAGGCACTATATGTGACAGTGTTCCACTACAATTTGTAAGGTTTTCAGTGGCTAACAATTCCAAAGTGGTCCACAGCAAACAACAACAGAGAGAGAGAAGCAGTCCTTGAGTGAAACAAACTGTTAAAATACTTGGCTGCTAGTCAAAACGTTTGTGGCTTGAACCCACTCAGAGTCACCTCTGAAGACATGCCTGATGATCTGCTTCTGAAAGGTCACAGTCTTTAGAACCCCATGGAGCAGTTCTACTCTGCATAGAGGTGGTTTTCATAAGTCAAAATAAGCTTACTGGAAACTAGTAATGATAACATTATAAATATTCACATATAGACAGTCTAAGTATTTATTCTATGTCCTGGTGTAGTGTCGTGGGTTAAAGTGCTGGAGTGCAAGGTCAGTTTGAACCACAAATTCATAGTTCAAGCTCACAAGCCACTCCTCATAATCCATATACAATGTTGCTATGAGGCAGAACTGACTTGATGGCACTTAATAACAACAATGTAATCATAATAGTGAGATAACATGTTAATTCATGTTGTAGTTGTTAGGTGTTATTGAATCTGTTCCAACTCCTACTGACCCTATGAACAACAGAATAAAACATTTGTTAGGTTTGAGACAACTCACAATTGTTGTTATGTTTGAGTCCATTGTTGCAGCCACTGTGTCATTCCATCTTGTTGAGGGTCTTCCTTTTTTCTCTGACCCTCCACTTTAACAACTTTAATGCGTGATGTCCTTTTCTAGGGACTAATTTCTCCTTATAACATGTCCAAGGGAAGAGAGACAAAGTCTCACCATTGCTGCTTGTAAGGACTATCCTAGCCCTACTTCTTTCAGAGGGAAATTTGTTTGTTCTGTCAGTTCAAAGTATATTCAGTATTCTTCACTGACAACAAAATTCAAATGCAGTGAATCTTCTCCAGTATTTCTTATTCATTGTCTAACTTTTGCATACATATGAGGCTAGTGAAAATACCATGACTTGGGGTAAGATGTACCTTAGTCCTCAAAGTGACGTCTTTGATCTTCAACTCATTAAAAGTGGTTTCTACAGCAGGTTTGTCAAATGCAAATCATGATTTGATTTCTTGACTGTTGCTTTCATGAGTGTTGATTGTCAGTCCAAATAAAATGTTAGCTCATAATTATAGTAATGTCTTAGAACCTCCACACTTTTTGACTTAAATGGGCTCGGTTACATTTTCCATAATCCTGCTGTAATTTAAAAGTTGTAATACAGAGTGTTAAGTGGCCTTGAGTTGGTTTCAACTCATTGCATCCCTGTATAGGGTTTCCAAGTCTTTTAAAAAATCTTTGTGGGAGCAGACAGCCTCATCTTTCTCCACCAGAGTGGCTGGTGGGCTTGAAACATAGAACTGTGGTTCATAGTCAGTGTTTATCATATGGCGACACTATAATCCCAATATAGAATATACATTGGATGTTATTATTTTATAATATTAAATTTCCTGATTGTAAACATTGTACTGTGGCTATGTGAGATAATACCCTGAATATTTTAATATATGCACTTAATCATTAAGGAGTAAAGGGATATGATGAATGGATACTACACTCAACTCGATTTAGACAATAAGTTTTAAAGTGAGAGCCAAAGTGCATAATCCCAAAGTAAATTGGCAACATGTTCACCGTGGTGAATCTAGGTGAAAGGCACATTGAGGATCCCAGAAAAGATTACCAGAGAAGGCGTGTTGATAGGCATAATTAAGTGTATTAAATTTTCTTCATTAAGAGAGAATCCCTCCTTGATCAAATCTTAATGATGTCTCAAATTGGAAGAATTAGAGGGATAATAAGCCACATCTTACAATATCGGAAAAAGTTTGGGATTGGGGAGAAGTAATGACAGAATACCTTTGAATTGGTGGGCATTGAGAGGGGGTGTTGATAAGAAAGCTATTAATCTTTATAAGCATTCTATTTCACTGATTCATAGTCTTACTTCCCTCCAGTAGATATTTCCTGGAGAAGTAGCTAACAAAATTATATTTGATTCCAATACTAATTAAAGCCAGGTTTCAGTTTTCATCCTAAACCTTTTCTATAAATTTTAAGTTATAGTAGAATAAAGAGCTCTAGCGGTACAGTAGCATCCTGGTGTGGTGCTATGGAATAAAGCACTGGATCTCAAGGTTGATTTGAACCACAAGGTTGGCATTTCAAATTCACCAGCCACTCCTTGGAAACCCTGTACGGAGTCGCTATGAATCAGAACTGATTTGATGGCACTTAACAACAACAGTGGTGCAGTGGTTAAGTGTTCGACTACTAGCTGAATGGTGGGAAGTAGGAATCCATGAGCTGTTCCACTGGAGAAAGATGTAACAGTCTTGCTCCTACAAAGATTACAGTCTTAAAACCCCTTCAGCCAGCTAGGTTGAGGAATCCCTACCTAGATTGAAGGACATCATGAAATAAGCCATATAGCAAAATTGTATAAAGTAAAAGGTCCACATAAACTAGCCTATTCTTTGTAATAGAAGTTACTTGGTATTTTTTCTTGAAAAGAGGCTCTTTGACATTCCAAACTGATAACAGGTACAAAGATCCTAAAAACAGCTAACAGATAAGAAAAGACCCTGCCCTGCTGTCCCTGTTAATCTTCCTGCTATACACTCTTCAAGCCAAGGTCCATAGACCAGTTCTAGCCTGAATAGAGAATATACACCTTAAAGACCATCTAATTCTCTGACTGACCCTGGGACATTAGAACTCATGCCAAAGGACAAAAATTATCCTGAACCATGTCATCAGAATCATTTGAACTCACTCTAGATGTGAGGCATCTGATAATAACGACATATCAAATCCTAATGCTGTCCCTCTCACATAATATATGTTATTTCCTAGAACAACCATGTGTCTGTCGATTTCTCATACTGTGGTTGCTTATATATTGCTCTTATCCAGGAAGCCATGTCACTGGTATTTAAAATACCAGCAGAATCACCCATGGTGGACAGATTGCAGTGGAGCTTCCAGACTAAGACAGACTAAGAAGAAGAAGTAGGCCACTTCTGAATTACTAGCCACTAAAAACCTTATGAGGAGCTCTGGTAGCGTAGTTGTTACAAATCAGGCTGCGAACCTCAGGGTCAGCAATTAGAAACTACCAGCTATTCCATGGGAGAAAGATGAGGCTTACTGCTCCCATAAAGATTTACAACCTCGGAAACCCTGTACAGGATCGCTATGAGTCCGAACCAACTCCACAGCACATAACAAGGACAACAACAATATAGAGGATCAGAAAAAAAAAAAAAAAAAAAAAAGGAAAACCTTCAACAACTGCTAGGGGCAGGCTGTAGAACCAGACTATCATTTGTTTTCACATGCAAAATTAGGTTGAGGTGAAGAAAATTAAAACAATTATATAAAGCAAAATTAGGTTGAGGTGAAGAAAATTAAAACAATTATATAAAGCAAAATTAGGTTGAGGTGAAGAAAATTAAAACAATTATATAAAGTAAAAGGTCCATGAAAGACCCTGTATATATTCTAAACAAATTTAGAGATCATCTCTAGAATAGATTCGATGCATTGGACAGTGATAAGATCAGAAAAGTTATAGGATGACATCAGGAACATATGAAGAAAGCAAAAAGTTATTAAAAATGCAGGAAAGAAAGATAAGACCACAGTGTATATCAGAAAGGAATCTGAAACTTGTTCTCAAACGTAGAGAAACTAAATGACTGGAAGAAATAAGTAAGTAAAAGAGCTGAACCAAAAATTCCAAAAGGTGGATTAAGAAGACAAAATATTATAATGAAATGTACAAAGATCTAGAATTAGAAAACCAAAATGGAGGAATATGCTCAGCATTTATCAAGCATTAAAAAAAGAAAACTTACAAATCTTAGGTTGAAGTATTGAAGTATTCTATGGGCAACATCTTGAATGAATCAGGAAAATAAAGCATCTAAAGACAATACAGGAATACATAGAGTCACTTAACCACCGTCTCAAAAAAAAAAAAAAAAAAAAAATTATCCAGTGATCAACCATTTCAAAAGGAAACAAATGAATTAAAGCCTACGTTATTGAAGGAAGAAGTCCAAGCTGCACAGAAGTCATTGGCAAAAATCAAATCTCTAGGAATTGATGGAATATAAATTGAAATCTTTCAAAACACTCATATAGTGCCGGAGGCAGTCACTGTCTATGTCAAGAAATTTGAAAGACATCTACCTGGCAACCTGATTGAAAAAGATCAATATTTGAGTCGATTGTAAACAAAAGTAATCTAACGAAATGCAGAAATCATAATATCACATGCAAGTTAAATTTTGCTGAAGATAATTAAAGATGGTTGCAGCAGTAGATCATCAGGGAACTACCAGAAATTCAAATTAAATTCAAAAGAGGATATTGTTCTAGGGAAATCATTGTTGATGTTATATGTATCTTGCCTAAAAGCAGATAACACCAGAAAGCTGTTTACTTGTGCTTTATTGAATATGCAAAGGCATTTGACTATGTGTGTCATAACAAACTATTGACAAATTTGCAAAAAATGGGTGTTCCAGAACACGTAATTTTGCTCTTGAGGAACCTGTACATAGGTGAAAGGGCAGTTGTTTGAACAGAGTAAGGAGATACTGAATGGTTTAAAATCATGGAAGGTGTGTGCCAGTGTTGTATTCTTTGATAATATACCTATTCATTATGTGTGCTGAGCAAAAAAAATTCACAAACTTTATTATATAAAGGGGATTTGGAGGAAGGCTTATTAACAACCTAATATATGCAGACAACAGATCCTTGCTTAATGGAAGCAAAGAGATCTTAAAATACATACTGATGAAGATCAAAAGACTACAGCTTCCCATATGGATTGCACCTCAATGTAAAGAAAACAAAAATCCTCATAACTGAACCAATAAATAACAACATAATAAATGGAGAAAAGATTGAAGTTGTAAAAGATTTCAATTTGCTTGGATCCAGAGTCAACACTAATGGAAGCAGCAGTTAAAAATTAAAAGAGGTATTACATTAGGCAAATATGTTACAAAAGACCTCTTTAAAGTGTTAAAGAGCAAAAAAAAAATGTTGTTTTGAAGACTAAGTTACACACAACCCAAGGCATAGTATTTATATCACTTAATATGTATATGAAAGGTGGACAATGAATAAAAAGACTGTAGAAGAACTGGTGAATTGCAGTTAGGTTGCTTGGGAAGAATATTGAAAGTACCTTGGACTTCCAGAAGAACAAATAGATCTATCTTGGAAGAAGTACAACAAGAATGCTCCTTAGCAGTGAAGATGACAGGCCTCCGTCTCTTATTCTTTGGATAGGTTGTCAGTAGGAACTAGTTTCTTGATAAGGACATCCTGCTTAGTAACATGGAGAGATCTGTGAAAAAGAGGAAGACCCCTGATGTGATAGACTGATACAGTGGCAACAGCAATGATTTCAAACATAACAATTTTGAAGATGGTGTAGGCCTGGGCACTGTTTCTTTATGCTGTGCTATGGGTCAGAATGGAATTAGTGGCACCTAATAGCAACATTACATTACTAACAACAATATTACTTAATATTACAGCATCTTGGAAATAATATTAAATATTAAATAAAGCTTAAAATTTTCCTAAATCCTGTGCTCATAAAGACATCCTTTTGAGAGTGATTTCTCTGTCTCCTTAGTTTTTATACATAATAAAATTCTTTTGGTGCTCAACCACCTACTCTGGTGTTATTTCTAACCCACTGATGGATGGCAGTCCTACCTATCAGAGATGGGAAAATCAGTCTGGCAGCAGACCTATGGTGCAATTCTTCTCTGTCCTACAAGGTCACTATGAGTCAGAATAAACTCAGTGGCAAGAACTTTCTAGCATAATGAAAAATAAACATAATTTTTACCTATCTGTATAGAAATTAAAGGTACCTTTTTTGTTTTGTTTTGTTTTATGCTTGTAAAGACTATTTAAAATACAACCTGAAGAACTAAACTGTTATTGTGTGCTGTTATTAGTTATAATCATATTGTTGTTGTTAGGTGCCATTGAGTCAGTACCAACTCAGAGAGACCCTATGCACAAGAGGACAAAACACTGTCTGGTCCTGCACCAGCCTCACAATCGTTGCTGTGTTTGAGCCCATTGATGCTGCCACTATGCCAGTCCATCTAGTTGGGTGTCTTCTTTTTCTCCAACTTTCTGTTTTACCAAACATGATATCCTTATCCAGGGACTGATCCCACCTGGCAATATGTCTGAAGTATAAGAGATGAAGTCTGGTCATCCTGGCTCCCAAGGAGCACTCTTGCTGTACTTCTTCCAATGTGTATCTGTTTGTTCTTTTGGCAGCTCACATCATAGCTCAAATGTATCCATTTTTCCAAGATCTTCCTTACTCACTGTCCAACTTTCACATGCATATGAGGTTATTGAAAATACCATAGCTTGGGTCAGGTGCACCTTAGTCCTCAACTGACATCCTTGTTCTTCAACACAGTACGTCATTTGATTTGTTAACTGCTGCTTCCATGAGTGTCGATGGTTGCTTCAAGCAAAATGATGTCTTTGGCAATTTCAATCTTTTATTCATTTCTTGTGATGTTATTTATTGAGCCACTGGTGAAATTTTTTGTTTTCTTAACATTGAGGTGCAACCCATATCAAAGGCTTTGGTCTTTGATCTTCATAGATGTGTATTTAAAGTCCTATTTGCTTTCAACAAGCAAGGTTATATCGTCTGCACTTCGTAGGTTGTTAAAGAGCCTTCCTCCTATACTGATGCCACATTTTTCTTCATATAATCCACTTTCTTGGGTTCTTTGCTCAGCATTTAGATTGAATAAGTTTGGTAAACGAATACAGCCCTAGTGCACATCTTTCCTAATTTTAAACCATTCAGTGTTCCCTTGTTCTGTTCAAATAACTGCCTCTTTGTAGGTGTATAGGTTACTCATAAGCACATTTAAATGTTCCAGAATACTCATTCTCTGAAATAGTGTCCATAGTTTGTTATGTCCACACAATGAAAAAACCTTTGCATAGTCAGTAAAACACAGATAAACATCTTTCTGGTATTCTCTAATTTCAGCCAAAATTCATCTGATGTCAGCAGTGATATCCCTCATTCTACATCGTCCACTATCACATTGGTCCACACCTCATGAAAACTCCATGTATTACAGAGTAATGGCATTTTCTTGACTTTAATTTTTTAAGGAAGCAGTTCACCTTGCCCATTTCAGATCTGCTGAGTTGTTTCCAATCTACCAGTTGCTTGGCGTGAAGAAGATATGAATGTCTGTTTCCATAAAGCGTTAATGTCTTTGAAACTCTATGGAACAATTCTACTATGTGCTGTATGGGTCACTAGGAGTCAGAATCAACCTGAAGCCTGTGGGTTTGGTGTGGATTGTCTTTGGGGGGGGTTGGTTCAACTAGTGACTTCAAGTTAGCAGCTAAGTAAAATCTGCTTGAGCCACCCAGGTTCTTGAACAACTTAATGCTGTTAGGTACTGCTGAGACGGTTCTTACTCATAGAGAGTCTGTGAACAACAAAATGAAACATTACCAAGACCTGCACAGTCTTCACAGTTGTTATCCTTGAGACCATTGTTGCTGCCACTGTGCCAATCCATCTCATTGGAGGTCTTTCTTTTTTTCACTGAAACTCCACTTTACCAAGCATGATGCCTTTCTCCTAGTATTGGTCCCTCCTGATAACATGCCCAAATTATGAATGATGAAGTCTCACCATCGTGGCTTCTGAGGAGCATCTTGAGTGTACTTCTTCCAACAAAGATCTGTTTGTTCTTCTGGCAGTCTATGGCACCTTCAATATTCTTTTCCAACACCACAACTAAAATGCATGAATTCTTTTATGGTCTTCCTTATTCGTTGTCTAATAATGCACATGAGGCTATTGGAAATATCATGGTGTGGGTTAGGTGCTTCTTAATCCTCAGACTGTTAACTTTGTGCTTGAATACTTAAAAGAGGTCTTGTACAGCAGATTTACCTAACACAATATGTTGTTTGATTTATTGGCTGCTGCTTGCATGTATGTTGATTGTGGATGCAAGTAAAACGAAGCCTTTGACAACTTCAATCTTTTCTAGATTTATCATGATGTTATGTACTGGTCCAATGGCAAGTATTTTTGTTTTCTTAACATTGAAATGCAATCCATACTGAAAGTTGTAGTCTTTAATCTTCATGAATAAGTATTTTAAGTCCTTTTTACTTTCAGCAAGCAAGGTTGTGTCATCTGCATATCTTAAGTTGTTAATGAGTCTTCCTCCTATTCTGATGTCACATACTTCTTCATATAATCCAGTTTCTCAGATTATTTGCTCAGCATGCAGATCTAAAAGTATAGTGATAGATACAACCCTGGCACACACCATTCTGTATCTTCCGGCTCAGGAGTCCTTTTAGAGAGCTGTAGGACAAACACTAGACAGAAAACTACAAGGTTGGTGGTTCAAACCCAGCAACTGCACCTTAGAAATCTTATACAGGATTGCTATGAATTGGAGCCCATTTGATGGCCCTTAACAACAACAATCTCCTTGTTCAATTGAAACTACCTCTTGATCTGTGTACAGGTTCTTTATGAGCATCATTAAATCTTCTGTAATACTCATTCTTCACAATGTCGTACATAGCCTGTCATAATCCACATAGTCAAGGCATAATAGATACTATTTGATACATGCAAATTATTAAAATAGGCTACTCTATGTGCTTGATACTGTTCTTGTTAAGTGCAATGAAGTAGATTCCAACTCACAGCAAGCCAGCATAGGGTTTCTGAAGAGTGGTTTGTGGATTGGAACCACCAACCTTGTGGTTAGCAGTTCAATGCTTATCCTGTTGTTCAGTGCCATCAAGTCTGTTCTGATTCACAGTGATCCTGTATAGAGTTTCTGAGGTGGGACTGGTGGATTTGAACTGCTGACCTTGGGGCTCACAGTCCAGTGCTGATTCTACAGAGTTTGCTTATTGTTTGATATACATTCCCTTTGTTGGTTAACTCATATTACTCAATAATACAGCATGATTCCTAAGACCTTATGAATATCTCCCTTTGTTTCAGACAAAGGACAGAAATCAGATAATAAGCCCATAAGTACATATGTTGCAGAAGTGCATATGCTTTAATGTATAAAATATGTAATATTTATGACATACCAAATCCTCTTCCCATTGTAGTTGCTAATTATGCATTATTTATGTAACCCACATGGTTTATATCCACTATTGTACAAACATAGTGCTGTGGTAAATTTGTCAAGAATATTGCCAATAAATTTGTGATCAATTTGTCAGTAATGTTACTGTTAGATTGTAGTATTATGTTTCAGTTTTTATATTGTTTTAAAATTTGTGTGTTTTTCATTGTGAAGAGGCTTGGAGATTCAAAATACGTAATGAGACTCAATGAAATAAAAGTTATCATTTTAAGTTTTTAATTAAATAGTCTTTTTTTATTTTTAAACAATTACTCACTATTGAATCATTAGAATATTATCCCCATCTCTTTTCACCAGACCTGTCTAGATAGTATGTAAACTATTCAGTGGGAGCTTTACCTTCCCCTGTACACTGTTAAGCTAAACTCTCTATTGAAAACTTGTAAGCCAGTAACTTTGTGCCTTTATTGCCCCCTCATTTTAGGTAGCCAATGACTAAGTTGCCTGTCTCTATATACCTTGTATACAGAAGGGATAGGATTGAGTCTTGATGGGAAGACTCCTTCTTTCTCAGCTGGTATTTTGAGCTACTACATCTATAAGTATAGGTCAACTTCATCAATTTATAGCAATTTACATTTGTTTCCTTTATCAAAAAAAATTTTTTTTTTCTATCTTCCTTTAGTCAAGTTCTAATTATCAAGTCATTGAGGCTACATCAAATGGGCACTCTCTTCAAGTTTGGGTGTTCTTGTGTGTCTCCTCTCACTTCATATCAGCTGGATGCTTCACTCGCAGCTCTATCCCTCTGTGGCTGTGTCATTGTCTATGGTCTCGGGAGTCCCCCAGGTCTAACCACACTTTGGACCAAACAGCCTTCCTCTTCTCTCTTTCACATCCTGGTCAACGGGAGTCTATGGAACATGGTTGAACTCAGCCCATTTTTTTCATTGCTCCCTTTCCCCCTCTTCCACTCACCAGTAGACCAGTGTGGTTGTCAGTAAGCTTACATGCCTGCTCATATGTTCCCTTTGAGTTTCAATCTTGGAGAGGAGGTTTGTCCTGAAGAGACTTGATTGCTTGCCTTGATGGCTCCCCAGCAGTTTTATAGTATCAATATTTTCATGCATGTTTACATGAATATATGGTTTAAAATAACAGAATGTCTCTAAAATTAAAGACCAAGAAAAATTCTAACATTTTCAAGCATTCTCATTGTATTAATCATACATAATTACTTCACAATATATATATACTTTTTTTTTAATGGGAGAATCATGGCTCCATAGGTTAAACACTGGACTTTGAACCACACAATCTGCAGTTCTTTCTGCTCCCCCAAAGATTTAAAAAGCCTCAAAACACCATGTAAAGTTGTTATGAGCTGGAACAGATTCAACTGCACTGAACAAAAACAATATACTGTTTTATACATATTACTATATCATGTATCTATGATAAAATATATTGGGAAAAACAATGGATTTTTAATATCTTCACAATTAAGGTGCCAAGCAAAGATAAATTATTACTAAATCTTTATATATATGTTTATGTGTATATTTCTCTCTTTCACTCACCCTTTCTATTTTTCTTTTTAAGCAGAAATATGTTTATATGAGAGGAAAAATCTTCAGTCCAATTTTTTTGTCACCTTCTGCTCCTTAGCATATTCATTTCAGCAGAAGTCTGATTATCAAGTATCAGTTACTTAAATATTTTCTAATATTAGAGAGAAAGTAAGTGAAGCATAGCATAATAAAGTATAATAAAGCTTTATGAATGAATACAGCTTTTGGAACATTTGCATCATTCAAAATCAAATTTGTGCATTTCCAGTGACATGAATCTGTGGTAACAAAGCTGGCATCACACTTTTGAAGCATGATCACAGAAATAGATCCATGAAAAATTGAATTTAGCTGGTAAAAACATAAGAATATATTGTTATGTGTTTCTAAGTAACCTACCTGTTCTTTGTTCCTATTCTAGACTTTTTTAATGTTAAAAGCCATGAAATAACTGTCAAATTAATAATATTTTCACCATTACAACCATAGCTTTAGACATTATCAATGACCTTTAGAGTGGGTTTCTTTTTAATGATGTTACCTGTAACAATAAGTGTAAAAAAGAAATTGTATTAATTCATTTTTGATTGAATTGGAAATTTGTGGGTCTACATCTGCTGTATTACTTTGTTTATCTTATTTAGCTTTGCAATTTTCTCTTAAATCACCTTGGAAATGAGCCTCCATATTAGCAACAATGTGAGATTGTGGTTGTGTGGAAGCTTGTGAAGAGTGATTGAGCAGGGATTCATTTTCTGTCACATACCATCGGTATGACCTTGACCAAGTCCAACTATCCCAGCACTGCAACGCTCTTATCTACATAAAGATTATTTATGCCTAGGGTTTTTATGAGTATCAAATGACTTTGTTAATATTAAACACTTAAAATAGTGCCTCTCTTATAATAAACACTTGATAAATATTAACAATTGTTATACAGTAGACATTAGGTTATAATGTCACATAATCTTGTTCACAGGCTACAAATAGGTACTTTAATATGTTGTTTGTAAGAACCCAAACTGACATCATATCTTTGAAATACATCTCAACAACATTTATCAATTTTGTGATATAAGTAACCTATCAATTACCTTCTGCTTCAAGAAATTTATCTCATATACCTATTTATACAAGTATATAAAGATAAATGCCTAGAGTTACATTGCTGATATCATAACATATTGAAAATAGCTGCTTTTGCAGTATAAATTTGTTGAAAAGTAGTGATAAGCCTATGGTTAAATAATTTGCAGTTGGTGAAGAGAATGACAATGCAAAAGTCTATAAATGTTTTGAATAAAGTACAATACAGAATGGTATAATCCTATTCAGTAAACACAGAAGAACAAAGAAGGCTTCAAAGTGTTTGAGGAGAGGTGGGGCTTGATGGTGGACAGGGTAGAGATGCAGTGAAGTTAGCCATCAGGAATACTATAGAATACCAAGTGAAGAGGGTTCAGGGCAGAGCTCCAAAACTCTGAATGAAATAGGTAGGAATACTAAAAATTTTGAAAGCTTATAGCTAGTGGAACTTATAGTGAGAGTAAGAAATCACATATTTTTTAATCTGCTGGGCTCAGCAGCCCAGAAATGACAACTTGGGCAAGACCAAACGGCAAGACCAAGTGGGGGAACCTCAGAGTAAAGATAGACAATACACTTTGTCAGTTTTGCTTTGTTCTGATTATTATTATTATTTTTTTTCTTTTTGGTATCTGTTCATTGCTCCCCTGCTGTTTGCGTGTCTCCATTCTGGTGACTAGAGGGGGAGCCTAAGCAAGTAGATACTGCCCACCCCCACCACTGGTGGATTATTCTGCCACACATGCGCCAAGACACTCTCATCCCAAAAGCCAGCCCTGAACTTTTTTTTTTTTAATAACAAAAAGGCCAAAACAAGGGTTTGGAGAGGGAAAAAGAGTTTAAAAACACAACAGGCCAAAAATTAAATTAAATCCTGAGGTACACCATAACAACCAACAGTGGCATTGTGAAATTTATCAGGTGGCTTTGAAGATAAGAAGTTGAAAGAGGACATTAAAATCATACTCATATTAGGCAACAGATTTTTTTTTTTTTCTCTCTCTCTCTTCTCTCCTTCCTCTCCCTTTTCTGTGATTATAGACTACAGAATCCAATCCAGTTTTTTTGGTTGTTGTTGTTTTTGTTTTGTTTCAGTGGGTTTTTTTTTTGCTGTTGCTGTTTTATGTTCCCACTTTTACCTTTGGAGGACACTTCCTCTCCCTATGTTACCCCAAGAAGAGACAGCAACTGCTGCCATATATTCAAGCTACAATCACACTCTATAAAACACCAAAATCTAGGCAAGAACCAATACCAACTGCCATACACCAGGAAGGCAGACAACACATTTGAAAGTCACTCTGAGTCAAGCAATAAGAAGTGTGAAAAGGGATGCCCACATCCTGATCACATCTACCTGGAGGCAATCAGAAAGCATGAAAATACCAAAACACACACTCAATTAAGAATTAAGGCCACAGATAAAGACTAAAAATGTCCAAGAAGGAAAAGCAGATGAGCATATCAACACATGTCCAGAAACAAGATAAAATGTCTGAGACAAATGACCTAGAGGTAGACCTGGACTCCATTCTGGAAGGAGGGTAGGCTTTGGAAATGCCTGAGAAAGAATTCAGAAAAATGATTATGAAATGTTTCAAAACACTTTACAATGGAGTTGAGAAAAATAAGGAAGAAGTCAGTAAAGTGCTATAGGAACAATCAAATAAAATAGATACAGCATTGGAAACAATTCAAAAGCTACAGAAAGAGGCTCAATTAATCAATAATAGAATATTATAAATAGACAATACACTTAAAGGGCAAAGTAGTAGATGAGAAGAGATAGAAGGCAGAACTAGTAAGCTGGAAGACAAATCTCTCAATATACCACTAAGAAGAGCAAACAGAAAAAAGGATAAAAAAATCTGAAGAAGGTCTAGGATTCATGTTGGACTTAAGAATTATCGGCATTCCAGAACAGGAAGAATCATACAACTCCACAGAGGAAATAGTTGAAGAACTGTTGAAACAAAATTTCTCTTACATCCTGAAAAGTGAAAAGATAAACATTCAAGAAGCTCAATGAACACCAGGAAGTATAGACCCCAAAAGAAAATCACCGAGACATATCATAATTAAGTTCTCCAAAATCAAAGATAGGACAGAATCCTGAAAGCAGCTAGGGAAAAGAGAAATGTTACATACAAAGGCAAGCAAGTCAGATTAAGCTCAGATCTTTCAGCAAAAACCATGCAAGCAAGAAGGCAATTGGGAGACATATATAAAACCTTGAAAGAAAAAAAACTGTCAACCAAGAATCCTTTATCCAGCAAAGCTATCAATCAAATACAATAGTGTAATCAAAACATTCCGGGATAAACAAAAGCTAAGAGATTTTGCCAAAGCCAACATATGCACTACAAAGCATATTAAAGGGAGTTCCGTGGACTAAGAACCAACAAGAACAGACAACAACCAGAGATTGGCATACGTGGCGGCACCTCCCAGAACTAAATCAACTGATGGAAGAGTTGAGAACAGAACAAAACTATAAGAGCATACTCAGAGAATCTGGGAGGTCAGTCTACGATCAAAACAATTATAATGTAAAAGAAGGTAACACATAGGAACAGAGATCCAGATGGTGAGAAGGTCACATAGATTACAGGATAAAATAGACTGCACTAAATGGAGGGAAAAGTTATTGGAATATAAGGTAAGTGCAAAGAAAATTAACATTACACAACATACCAATCAAATGAAAATCCAAGAAGAACATGGAAATATTAAAATTATGAGGACACTCACAAGAAAGAACACAAAAAGCATGAACTCAGAAAAGGAAGACACACAGAACAAAGAAAGCAGCAACACCACACAATCTCACACACACACACACACAAAAAAAAAAAAAAAAAAAAAAAAGCAATAATTAATCTATACCTATCAAAAATTTCCTGCTATTCGTAAGGTTTTCAACATTAGAGAGTGAGTATTCCGGAACACAGAATTGTGCTCATGAGGAGCATTTGCAAAGTATGAGTATTCTGGCACACTTAGTTGTGCTCATGAGGAATCAGTACCTGGACCAAGAAGCATTTGTTCGAACAGAGCATGGGAACACTGAATGGTTTAAAATTAAAAAAGGTTTGTGACAAGGTTGTATTCTTTCACCATACTAATTCAACCTGTATGCTGAGCAAATAATCTGAGAAGCTGGGTTCTATGAAGAAAAACGTGGCATCAGGATTGAAGGAAGACTCATTAACAATCTGTGATATGCAGATAACACAACCTTGCTTGCTGAAAATGAAGAGGACTTAAAATATTTACTGATGAAGATCAAGGAGCAAAGCCTTTCTTATAGATTGCATCTCAATGTAAAGTAAACAAATCACCACTGGACCAATAAACAACATTCTTATCAACAGAGAAAGGATTGAAGCAATCAAGGACTTCATTCTTCTTGAATCAACTATCAACACTCACAGAAGCAGCAGTCAAGAAATAAAATGACATATTGCATTAGGCAAGTCTGCTGCACAAGACCTTTTTAAAGTGTTGAAGAGCAAAGATGTCAGCTTGAGTGCTAAGGTGCACCTGACCCAAGCCAGAGTATTTTCAATAACCTCATATGCATGTGAAAGCTGGACAGTGAATACGTAAGACCATAGAAGAACTGATCCTTTTGAGTTATGGTGTTGGAGGAGAATATTGAAAGTGCCATGGACTGTCAAAAGAACCAACAGATCTGTGTTGGAAGAAGTGCAGCCAGGGTGCTCCTTGGAGGCCAGGATGGCCAAACTTCATCTCTCATACTTCAGACATATTGTCAGAAGGGACCAGTTGCTGAAGAAGGTTATCATGTTTGGTAGGGTGAAGGCTCAGAGATTAAGAGGAAGACCCCCAGCAAGATGGATTGGCAAAGTGACAGCATCAATTGAGTCAAACGTGGCAACAATTGTGAGGTTGGCCCAGGATCAGGCAGTGTTTCGTTCTGTTGTGCATAGTCACTATGAGTCAGTACCAACTTTATGGCACCTAACAACAACAACAACAACAACATATAATAATATTAACCAAATAATCAACAAAAAATGTTCATACATAGCAGCATAATATATACCAAAGAGTTGACAGTAGCTAACTTTATTGTGTGAGATCTAAGAAGCTTCACTTTCTTTTTTGACTTGCCTGTATTATCTTAAGTTTTAATGATAAACATTTATTATTATTCTAATAAAAGTAAAATTTGGTGTTAAATAAAATTCCAGAAAGATGAAAAAATAATGCTGTGATAGGCAATGAATAAAATAATGGGTGTGGAACTTAGCTAAAGCTCACATCCAGGAAAAAAATATTGCTAGTATTATCAAAAAAATAATGTGTTTATGTTTATTTAAAAAAATTTTGCCTACATTATCATTTAGAGTCAAATGGGCTTTTTGTATTGCTTCCAAAAGCACACTAATTGCATCAAAAATTGTTTCTTTTATTATTTGATTATACCTGTTTTCACTTTTTTTGGTCTATTCAAGTTGTCTAATGTTCGGTCCATATATTTTGTATGAAGCCTTCTTGACCTGTTGCTTAATCTACTACTTCCTTTGGATATTCTTGTTGTACAATTCAATTTTCTTATCACATCTCTTAAGCTTCCATATTCTATTGCTCTTTATGTTTATATGATATTATCATCTAATTTTTAATATGTATGCAGCCATTCTTTGCAACTTGATTACTTCCTGGAGGTGATTGTCTATTAGATTTCTTAGTCTTCCCATAAGATTACCCATAATAACTGCGTCTGCAAAAACGTTTCAAAAAGTTCAGAAAAAAAATTTCATTACCTTTCAATTCCATTTTTCCACAAAGTTTTTGAAGCCCCTTGTATATGCATATGTGAACAAACATGCACAGTTAAGTAAAAAAGTATTAGTATTATTTATTAAGCAAAAAAATGTCAAAACATGAAGCTACCATTTTCTTAACATATCTTAGAGCTAGGTATTTCTGAGGACAGTGTTTCCATCTTTCTAATCCTTCCCTGAAGTATTCTACCCTCTTCAAATTTCACTACTTCAAAACGTCAGTTTTTGACATCCTCAAAGCACTAAAGTCATGTTACTTTACAATGATCTTTGAGACTTGGGAATAGAAAGAAATCTGAGGGGGCAAGATTAGGGCTGTAATGCAAATTATGTAAGGTTTCTCAATGAAATTCTCATATGACAGCCGTTGCTGCCCTTGAAAAAATGAGAAAGGGCATTGTTATGATGTGAAAAAAAAATTCCTTGGCTTAACTTCCATGGCCTCTTCCTCATCAACGCTGTTATCAATTTTCTTTAAATGAAGACATAAGAAGCCACCATCATCACAACAGAATGAAACACAACTCTATCCTGGGCCAACCACACAATTGTTGCCACGCTTGAACCCATTTATGCTGCCACTTGGCCAATCCATCTTGATAGGGGTCT
>NW_006408526.1:4393779-4400475 GCF_000296735.1 Chrysochloris asiatica
TGAACTGACTGATCTGTCTGGAATTTAGTTGGCTCAGCAGATTCTCACCAAAGCAACTGTTTTGCTTAGAACTTGCTCTTTGGATTTTGTTGGTAAATCATAGACTTGTCATTAGTCATAATTTATTGCATAAATTGTCTTCATTAGTCTTAATCTTGCTTAAAAGATTTTTGGAAAGATAGCTCTTTGAGCTAGCTCATCTTTGTACAAAGTTGCTGCACTCGTTGAACCCACTGAATGTTCCCTGAGGCCAAGAAGTTAGCTTAAAATTGAAAATGCTAAACTGCATATGGTCCCAATGTGAGTAGTTATTGCATCTGTAATCCTATAATATTTTTCTACCAGTTTCAAAACTTCTACCACAGTTCCTTCATTTGTTGAAGCTGATGGTGTTCCCTCTCTTGGCTATTTTTGAAGTCTCTCTGACTTTCCTTAAAACACACGAGCCATCTAAAATTGTATTATTATATGAGTTCATATTCCTGTAAACTTGTCACAAAACCTCAATGATTTTGGAATATTTTCATTTGAATTTTGTTAAAAATCTGATATTAGATTTGAACTCAAAATTATATTTTCCCATGGCATGAAATGTAAACATGTAAACTTTTATTTTAATGCACCCTAAAGAGAGTAAGGAGTCCTGGTGTGGCACTGTGGGTTAATGAGCCAGACTGCAAAGCCATTTGAACTGCAAGGTCGGCAGTTCAAACTCACCAGCTTCTCCTCGGAAACCCTATACAGGGTCACTATGGGTCAGAATCACTCGACAGCACTTAACAACAACAAAAGAGAGTAAATCTAGTGTATTACTGATCAAACTTGTCTGTTACCATCTACTGATTGCTCTGACACTATAAACAGATTGTATTTGGAATAAACCTGTGACTGCATGAACTGGATCCCTAGTGGCAATACTTTTGACTTATCTTCCTCTGTGTGTATATAGAGAGAGACAAAAAATTTGAACAACATGAATTACATATTAGTTAATTGATATAGTAATACAGAAAAAGAAGGTCTTGTCTTCTTTTTTCCTGGCATATGGAAAGAAAAATACTCATTAAAAAAACCCAATTTAGGTAAGCATTGTTTACATTTCCAGTGAGTATCACTTTTCCCTTGATTTTTTGCTGTTATGTACCACTGAATTGGTTCTGACTCATAGCAACCCTGTTTAGCATTTCCAAGGAGCAGCTGCTGGGTTTGAACCACTGACTTTGCAGTAAGCAGTCCAGTGCTTATCCTACAATGGAGAAACTTATATGAAGCCCCATTGATCATCTGTTTAATTGACTATTTGCTTTGAATATTCTTGCTCTATCACTTAATTTTTCCTTCCTATAATTAAATTTCTTTGAAATGAAAATATTATCTACTTTGAAGATGAGTTTATTATGCATATTAGAAGTTCAGTTAATAAGCATTTTAATTAATTAATGTAATTTCAGTTAAAATTTTTAGGATCAGATTAGTCTCTTGGGTTCCAAGATTTAGTTGGCATTCTGTTTGCTTATATTTGAAGGTAAAATGTTTTCCTAATATTTGTTAAACAAAGCATAAATAAAGTCTCACTTTCTCTTAATAAGTCATTTTAAAAATCAATTTTTTCCTCAGTGCAGAATATACCATCTACAAAGAGATTAGCTTAAATCAGTCAGGTGTTGTCTCTGAATCATGATTTCCTGAAGGCTGCATCCCTTTGTGTGATGGTTTAAGTATTATGTAATTATATATTCAAGATCCTGTTGTAAAACCTCCTTTGCCATTGCATGCTGAGCATTATGTAATTAGATACGATTTTCTAAGTACTTGGGTGTGAAGCCGGTAGAGTTATGCAGGAAGGCAAGACTTATCTGAACTTGGAAACTGGAGGTGAAGCAAAATGAGGTCTCAGTCACTGAGTATGAAATGGTATTACAGAACGGAGAAGGCAAGGATATTTTCTATCTCAGGACAGTAGAATCTTTCACAGGACCTAAATACATAGGCTTTCCCCCCATTTAATGGCAAAAATGATAAACTTGAATAACCCTATACAGGGCTGCTATGGGTCTGAACCCAGTCAATGGCATGTAACAACAACAACAAGGAAAGCTAAGTAACTCTTTGACCAATAAAGCAGCCCAGAAACAAATCCTTCTTTGTTGAGTTCCTTCTGACATTTGGTGACTTTGTGTGTTGCAAAGTAGAACTACTCCATGGGACAATCTTTTACAGAAGCAGTTTGCCAAGATTTTCTTACACAGTACCATGAATGGGTTTGAGATACCAACCTTTAGGTGAGCAGTTGAGAGCAAATGATTTGCACCACTGTTGTTGTTGTTGTTGTCAGGTGCCATCGAGTAGGAACCGACTCATAGCAACCCCATGCACAGCAGAAGGAAACAATGTCTGATCCTGGGCCAACCTCACTACCGCTGCCACACCTGAGTCTATCAATGCTGCCACCTGGCCAATCCATCTCATTGGGGGTCTTCCTCTTTTTCTCTGACCCTCCATCTTACCAAGCATGATATCCTTCTCCAGCGACTGTTCCCTCTTGACAATATGTCCAAAGTATCAGAGATGAAGTTTAGCCATCTTGGCCTCCAAGGAGCACTCTGGCTGCACTTCTTCCAAAACAGATCTATTGGTTCTTTTGGCAGCCCATGGCACTTTTAGTATTCTCCTCCAACACCATAATTCAAAGGCAGCAATTTTTCTACAATCTTCCTTATTCACTGTCCAGTTTTCGCATCCATATGACGTTATTGAAAATACTATGGCTTGGGTCAGGCGCACCTTAGTCCTCAAGCTGACATCTTTGCTCTTCAACACTTTAAAAAGTTCCTGTGCAGCAGATTTGCCCAATGCAATACGTCGTCTGATCTTTTGACTACTGCTTCCACAAGTGTTGATAGTTGATCCAAGAAGAATGAAGTCCTTGACAACTTCAATCTTTTCTCCATTGCTAAGAATGTTGTTTATTGGTCCAGTGCTGAGGATTTTTGTTTTCTTGAAACTGAGATGCAACCCATACCGACGGCTGTGCTCTTTGATCTTCATCAGTAAATATTTTAAGTCCTCTTCACTTTCAGCAAGCAAGGTTGTATCATCTGCATATCGCAGATTGTTAATGAGTCTTCCTCCAATCCTGATGCCATGTTTTTCTTCATAGAACCCAGCTTCTCGGATTATTTGCTCAGCATACAGGTTGAATAAGTATGGTGAAAGACTACAACCTTGTCGCACACCTTTCACAATTTTAAAACATTCAGTGTTCCCATGCTCTGTTCAAACAACTGCCTCTTGGTCCAGGTACAGACTCCTCAGAAGTACAATTAAATGTTGCACCACAGAGGCACCTCAAAATATAAAAACATTGTGAAATGAGTCTTAGCTAGGCATAGATCTTGCACAATCTGGAGAAAACAAATTTTCAATATTTGTTCAGTCAAGTGTGACTATATCTGAAGGGTCAAATGACTTGGTGACAAAAGTTAAAACAATCACTAAAGTAGTAAAATAATTATAACTAATAAGATACAGACATAATATTTCTCAAGATAAACTGAATTCTAGGTGATAAAATATTGCTCAATAAATCAAACAAAATGTATTTGTCAAGCAAATGGCATTAATGGAATCAATAACAGTAGGTTTTCTTAAAAAAAATAAAACACAAATGTTTAGAAATGGAATAACATATTCCTAGACATGGGATCTCTCTAAGTCAGAATGGACTTGACAGCAAGTAACTAAGAGCAACAAGATAAGCCAGGGTTGAAAGAAGGTATTTTAAAAAAAGGGAAATTAAAAAGTTTTTTTGACTGAATGAAAATGAAAACAAATTTTTTAAATTGTTGTAAGTATGGAATAAACTAAAATACAGCAGAAAAATCATTATGTAAAAAGATGTTTGAAGTAATTGTGTACACATGAATGCACCTGTATATAAATGTATATGCATGAGATATTTTAGACAAATAGACATTTATTCCTTACTTCTTGAATATTTTGAATAAAAATATCTATTGCCAGACTATTTTGTAATTAATGAGGTAGTGGGATACAGAGTAGTTACTCCGTTGAAGACAGCCTCTGGTGGTTTCTGAGAAGCTAAGCCAAGCTGTGGAGAGCCCTCCACTCCCTCCTACTGGCAGGATTACCTAATTCAATTGCCTGTAGGGCCAGAGGCTCTAAGTAGACACACACACTGCACTGAGTCAGGAAGCACTTGCCCTGGGTTTCCAGCTCTTATGAAGCTTGAAGTCCTACAGCTCAAAATTGCTGTGGGGAGGGAAGGGAAGAAATGCATGTGATTTTAATTACATCCCAAAGTGACTCAAACTAGGTCTGAAGCCTTTGTCTGGAAAAGTTTACTGTGGGCTAGGCTCTTAGCCTGGTAGGGGAAATACCTTGATCGTGAAAGAGGTTTCCCCAAGGCAAGGCTTATCCATTGCACTTTGAATGTCCTGATGGCTGCAGTTTCCCCAAATGTGAGAAATTTGACTGTATAGTTTATGGTTACTGGAGGACTGCGTTCAAGCTGTCCCTGGGCTTATGGTGTTCTTTTAGATTCCTGGTGTGGTGCTACAGGTTAATGCATTGGACTGCAAGGTCGGTTTGAAGTGCAAGGTCAATTATTCAAACTCACCAGCTATTCCTTGGAAACCCTATACAGGGTCGCTATGAACCGGACCGACTTGACAGCGCTTAACAACAGCAACAACAAAGGTTCTCACCATCCTTTTTGGAAGCCCCAAGTCTCAGGGATTTACCAGGACCAGAGCAGGATCCAGGGCCTTGAACTCTGATTGTAGGTCTGGGAGTAGAGCCTGGGAGGTAGGCCCCACTTGGGATTCTCTGATTGAGCATAGGAGGAGGATGAAGTTTACATTGATGGAATCTCCTCTTATATAGTCCAGCTTTACCCAGCTTTGTTTCCTCTAAGCTTCCTTCTCCACAGAGGAAAAATCCCTAAGAAGACTTGTCACGGTGATGAGCCACATCAGTAAAAATAATGCTGTAAAATGTGTTCCAACTCCTAGTGACGCTATATGCAGTTTCCGAGAAACAATTAGAGGGTTTGAACTGTTGACCTTGCTCTTTACCGTCCAGTGCTTATCCTTCAGGGCCACACCACTTGTCCCAGTAAATATTTACTGTTATTATTTTTCATATGATAGTATTTTTTTTTAATCAGACAAATGGGTGGTCTGACAACATTAATTTTTTTTTGTTTTCAGAAAGCAAATTTTCTCTTAAAGTCTTGGTCTTTGGAACCTATTCATGTGGATAACCAAATATATTGATGTTGTTATTAAGTGTTGACGAGTCGATTCCAACCCATAGCAACCCTCTATAGGGTTTCCAAAGGGCGGCTGGTGAGCTAGAACTGCTTACATTACAGTTCAAAGCAGCTTTGCAGTCTGGCATGTTAACCCACAATGCCACACTAGGACTCCAAGGAAATGTATAGGGTTTATATAGAGTTATTTAATTGGGAGAGTGAAAATACATGTTATTATATAGAAGCAAAACTAAGTTTTAATAATTTTTATTTCATTTACATTTATAAATGTCATTTTAGTGTTTCTTAGTGTGTTGTTAAGTGTAGACAAGTTCTTCCAACTTGTAGTAACACTGTATAGGGTTTCCAAGGAGAGGCTGGTTAGTTTGAATTGCTGACCATGTGGTTCAAACCAAGCTTTCAGTCTAGTACTTATACTACAGTGCCAAAGTAGGATAATAGTACTAAACTACAGTTAAAGTGATGGAGGAAGACTCATTAACAACTTGGGATATGCAGATGATACAACCTTGCTTGCTGAAAGTGAAGACGACTTATAATATTTACTGTGAAGATCAAAGAGCTCAGCTTTTGGTATGGATTGCATCTCAATGTAAAGAAAACAAAAATCCTCACCACTGGACCAACAAACAACATTCTTATCAAAGGAGAAAAGATTGAAGTTGTCAAAGACTTCATTCTTCTTGGATCAACTATCAACACTCACGGAAGGAGCAGTTAAGAAATCAAACGACGTATTGCATCATGCAAATCTGCTGCAAGAGACTTTTTTAATGTGTTGAAGAGCAAAGGTGTCAGCTTGAGGACTAAGGCGCACCTGACTGAAGCCATGGTATTTTCAATAACCTCATATGTGCGAAAGCTAGACAGTGAATAAGGAAGCCCGTAGAAGAATTGATGCTTTTGAGTTACGGTGTTGGAGGAGAGTACTGAAAGTGCCATGGGCTGCCAAAAGAACCAATAGATCTGTTTTGGAAGAAGTGCAGCCAGAGTGCTCCTTGGAGGCTATTGTAAATAGTATTTTTTCCCCTAATGTTCTTTTCAGCACTATCATTGTTACTATAGAGGAATCAAACTGATTTTTGTACGTTGATCTTATAACCTGCCAATTTGCTGAATCCTCCAATGAAGTCTAGCAGCTTTTTACTGACTCTTTGGGCTATTCTATATATAGGATCATATGGTCTGCAAATAGAAAGAGTTTTACTTCCTCTTTGCCAATGCGGGTGCTTTTGATTTCCCTATCTTGCCATACAGCTCTGGTTACAACTTCCAGCACAATATTGAATAAGAGTGGTGACAAAGGGCATCCTTGTCTGGTTCCTGTTATTTCTCTCCATTGAGAGTAATGTAGGCTGTTGGTTTTGTATATATACTCTTAATTTTGTTGAGGAATTGCC
>NW_006408526.1:4401355-4403812 GCF_000296735.1 Chrysochloris asiatica
TGCTATGTTAATGTGTTTAGTTGCTAGAGATGCTGTGTTGATTCTTCCTTCATTTTGGATGTGCACATTTATTGCAATAAATTGTCCTCTCAGCACTGCTTTCTCTGTGTCTCAAAGATTTTGGAATGTTGTGTTTTTATTCTTGTTTGTTTCTAGGAACTTTCTGAATTCACATTTAATTTCTTCTATTATCCAGTCACTCTTTAGCAGGGTGTTATTCAGTTTCCATATATTAAACTCTATTTCCTTGGTCATATTGTTGATGTCTAATTTTATAGCATTGTAGTTTGAAAAGATGCTTTGTAGTATTTTGATGTTTGCAAATTTATGGAGGCTTCTTTTGACCAACACATGTCAATTTTTGAAAATGTTCCATGTGCACTGGAAAAGAATGTATATTATGTTGTCGTTGGGTTGAATACTCTGTACACATCTATGAGGTCAAGTTGGTTGATTGTGCTGCTTAGTTCCCTTGTAGCTTTGTCAAGTTTCTTTCTGGTTGTTCTATTCCTTTTTGAAAGTGGTGTATTAAAATCTGCCACTATAATTGTAGATTTATCTGTTTCTATCCTCAGTTCTAGCAGGGATTGCTTTATATATCTTGGTGCACTTTCATTTGGAGCATAGATGTTAATTGTAGTTATGTCATCTTACACAGCGATAGCAGAGAAACACTGTCAGCTATAGTGCTGGCAAATGAGCCCCTCAGGTTGGAAGTCACTCAGAGTACCACTGGGGAAGAACTGCCTCCTCAAAGTAGAGTTGACCTTGTTATCACGAATGGAGGAAAGCTCATGGGAGAAAATCCCACAGGACCTTCATTTGCTGATGGGCCACAACTCAAAATGAAGAGAAACAGCTGTAAATATCCATTGAAAATCGGAACATGGAATGTACGAAGTATGAATCTGGGAAAATTGGAAGTTGTCAAAAATAATATGGAACGCATAAACATTGATATCTTAGGCATTAGTGAGCTGAAATGGACTGGTATTGGTCTTTTGAATCTGACAACCACATGGTTTGCTATGCCGGGAATGACAAATTGAAGAGGAATGGTGTTGGATTCATCATCACAAAGAGTTTATACAGATCAGTAATGAGGTACAATGCTGTCTGTGATAGGATAATATACATGCACCTACAGGGAAGCCCTGTTAATACCACTATTATCAAAATTTATGCACCAATCCACTAATGCCAGTGAGGATTAAATGGAAGAATTCTACCAACTTCTTCAACCTGAAATTGATCAAACATGCAATCAAGATGTATTGATCATTACTGGTGATTGGAATGCAACGGTTGGGAGCAAGGAAGAAGGATCAGTAGTTGGGAAATATGGCCTGGGTGATAGAAATGATGCTGGAGAGCACATGACGGAATTCTGCAAAACCAATGCTTTGTTCATTTCAAATACCTTCTTTAGACAGCATAACAGATGATTATACACATGGACCTCGCCATATGGAATACATAGAAATCAAATTGACTACATCTGCAGAAAGAGAAGATGGAAAATTTCCATATCATCAGTGAAAACAAGGCCAGGGGCAGGCTGTGGAACAGATCATCAATTACTCATATGCAAATTCAAACTGAAGCTGAAGAAAATGAAAACAAGTCCACGAGAACCAAAATATTATCTTGAATATATCCAACATGAATTTAGAGATCATCAGAAAAACAAATTTGATACATTAAACACTAAACACCAAAGACCAGAAGAGTTGTGGGATGACAACAGGAACATCATACATGAAGAAAGCAAAAAGTCATTGAGAATACAAGAAAGAAGGAAAACATCAAAATGGATTTTAGAAGAGACACTGATACTTGCTCTCCAGCATAGGGATACTAAAACAAATGGAAAAATGAGGAGGTCCAAGAGCTGACCAGAAAATTTCAAAGATCAGCTCGAGAAGATAAAGCCAAATACTACAACAAAATATGCAAAGATCTGGAATCAGAATACCAAAAAGGAAGAACACGCTCAGCATATCTCAAGCTGGGGGAACTGAAGAAAAAATTCAAGACTCGACTTTTGTTATTGAAAGATTCTCTGGACAAATTATTGAATGATGCACAAAGCATGAAGAGAAGGTGGAAGGAATACACAGATTCACTGTGCCAAAAGGAAATGGTTAATGTTCAATCGTTTCAAGAGGTTGCATATGATCAAGAGCCAATGATACTTAAGGAGGAGGTCCATGGTGCATTGAAGGAATTGGCAAAGAATAAGGTACCAGGAATTGATGGAATGAAAATTGAAATATTTCAAGAAAGTCAGACAGCACAGGAGGCACTCACTCATCTCTGCCAAGATACTTGGAAGACAACTATCTGGCCAACTCAATGGAAGAGAGCCATATTTGTGCCCATTCCAAACAGGTGACCCAACAGAATGAGGAAATCATCAGACAATCTCTTTGATATCTCATGTGAGTAAATTTTGCT
>NW_006408526.1:4404631-4409127 GCF_000296735.1 Chrysochloris asiatica
CTGGACAGTGAATAAGGAAGACTGTAGAAGAATTGATGCTTTTGTATGATGTTGGAGGAGAATATCGAAAGTGCCATGGGCTGCCAAAAGAACCAATAGATCCGTTTTGGAAGAATGCGGCCAGATTGCTCCTTAGAGGCCAAAATGCCCAAACTTCATCTCTCATACTTTGGACATATTGTCAGGACGGACCAGTCGCTGGTGAAGGATATCATGTTTGGTAAGGTGGAGCATCAGAGAAAGAGGAAGACCACTAACAGGATGCATTGACCAAGTGGCAGCATCAATGGACTTGAGTGGCAACAATTGCGAGGGTGGCCCAGGATCAGGCAACGTTTCTTTCTGTTGTGCATAAGGTCGCTATGGGTCGGTACCGACTCCATGGCTCCTAACTACAACAACAACAACATCTTGCTCAATTGACTATTTAGTCATGAGATAGTTTTCTTTCTTTATCACTTATGCTGTTTTTTGCCTTAAAGTTTATTTTATCAGAGATTGGTATTGCCACATCTACTTATATTTTATTGCTGTCAGCTTGGTATATATTTTTTCCATCCTTTAACTTTTAGTCTGTTTTTGCCTTTGTGTGTAAGGTATATCTCTTGCAGGCAGCATATTGAAGGGTCTTGTTTACTTAAACATTCGGCCACTCTCTGTCTCTTCACTGGTGCATTTAATCAATTGACATTCAGTGTAATTATTGTTAGCTATGGATTAACTGCTGTCATTATGCTAATTTTTGTGGTGCTGGTTTTTCATTTGTTCTGCATTCCTTCTTGTACTGAGTTCACATTTTTTTGTCTATTTCTTGTTAGTTTTTTCTTAGTTTTAATATTTCCTAGTTCTGCTTGGATCTTCGTTTTCATGGTAAGTTGTGAAGTATTCATTTACTTTGGGGTTACTCTACAGTGTATTAAGTTTCCTGTGTTTTTAAGATAGTCAATTGTATCCTGCAATCTATTCGACCCCCTCACCACCTCAATCTCTGTTCCTATATTTTTCCCTTCTTTGACGTTGTTAGTATTTTCTTCTTTGTTTGACCTCACAACTCCTCTGAATTCATTGTTGTAATTTTGTTCTGTTCTGAACTTTGCTTTCTGTCGACTGAGTTCCAGGTGGTGTTACCACGTCTGCCAGTCTCTGGTTGTTGTCTCTTCTTGCTGGTTTTCGTTCCAAAGAATTACCCTTAGGATGTTTTGAAGTGGTGGATTGGCTTTGTCAAAATCTCTTATCTTCTGTTTATCCTGGAATGTTTTGATTGCACCATCATATTTGATTGACAGTTTTTCTGGATAGACGATTCTTACTTGGCAGTTTTGTTTTTTTCTTTTAGGGTTTTATATATGTTTCCCCATTGCCTTCTTGCCTACATGGTTTCTGCTGAGAAGTCAGAGCTTAATCTGATTTGATTGCCTGCGTATGTAACACTTCTCTTTTCCCTAGCTGCTTTCAGGATTCTCTCCCTGTCTTTGTTTTTGCAGAGCTTGATTATGATATGTCTTGTTGATTTTCTTTTGGGGTCTATCACTCCTGGGATTCTTTCATCTTTTTAATGTTTATCTTCTCATCCAAGACATTAGTAAAATTTTCTTCCAGAAGCTCTTCTACTGTCCCTTCTGTGGACTTCTCCGATTCTTCTTGTTCTGGAATGCCAATAATTCTAAAGTTATTCCTCTTCATGCTATGCAGCATGAATCTTAGACTCTCTTCAGATTCTTTAATCCTTTTTTTTCTGCTTGCTCTTCTATCTTAGTAGTATTGAGCTATTTGTCTTCCTGCTCACTGGTTCTGTCTTCCATCTCTTCCATTTTACTTCTTTGACCTTCAGTGTATTGTCTATCTCTGATATTTTATTGTTAATCATCTGGACTTCTTTTTTCAGGTTTTGGATTGTTTCTGATGCCATATCTATCTTGTTTGATTGCTCCTGTAGCAGTTTCCTGACTTCTTCCTTATTATCCTCCTAGAAAAACAGAAGATACTTCTTGAAAGAAAGACATACAGGAAAAATACAAAACAATCAAGGCAGTCCAACTGTTACTACAAGAACAAGTAAGTTGCTTGCCCAGGAGACATCAAAGCAAGTGGTCAGGTCCCCTCAGTGCAAATCCTCTTCTAAGACTGAGACTCAATGGGAATACATGTTCTGATTTGCAACCACGCATGTCACCCATAAGGGGAAGTGAGGTAAAAACAGCAATGAAACGGCGAGCTAAGCCTTACAACGTTCAGTAGACTCCTGTGAACCCGGGTGGAGATCTGGTCGGCCAGCAGTGTGGCAAGACCTGGGGACTCATGGGCTCAGAGTCAGTGACACATCCACAGAGGACTAGAGTGGAGAGTGAAGTGTCCAGCCAATAAGAAGAGGGCATAAGAACAGCCACACTTGCAGATAATACCCACTTGACCTGGCTTCATTGACTGGATGATCAGAGCTCAACCCGAAGAAGAAAGAAGAGGAAAAGAGCATCATCTGATACAATTTGATGAACTTGACCTACACCTATGGATGCAGCTCAAAAGCGGAAACAAATCTTTACTGCTAGAATTATTCCCACCCCTCCACACAAATAGTAGACAGGATAGGCAACTTGTGGGTTGGTAAAGGTGGACATTTTATAGCAAGGAGGGGAGTGATTAACTTTTCAGTCTAGGAGCAGAGGGTCCTGGGACCATCAATGGAGAAGAGCGGAAAGTGGGACCCTACCCAGAGAAGCAGTGATGCCTGAGATGGAGGCAGAAATGATAACGTGGAGTGGCTGGGGACTTCATATCCAGAGAGGGAAAGGGGCTGTGTGCTGACAACTGGGGGTTAGGTGGGGGAGCAGCCTTGCAGGGTATACCCTCTGGTTGGTTGATGATGCATGGATGGGTTTGCAACTATGGCAATGAAACCATATATGATAGAATGAACGTAAGACTAATGTTCTCCCGTGTAAAGTATCACATAATTCACAATAAAACATTTATTAAAAAAATAAAATTGTGATTGACTGTTCATTGGCCTTTGCTGTGCAGGCAGGGATAAAGGGTCCTGCCTAGGTCAACTTTGGGGCTGGGTCCCAGAGTCAGACATCATAAGAAGCAGCCTTTGGGTTTCCTCTCTGTGCCATGAGAAAACTGTGGGTGCAATTCTGGATGCATTTGTGGGTGCACTCCCAACCACCTGAAGGAGTCTGTGCTGGGGAGTGAGGGTACAATCAGAATGAAGAGGAAAGATATGTGAAAAATGAAAAGTGAAAGATGAAAAATTGGTCACACCTCTTTCTTCAGACACGCAGCTCTGCTATTTCTAGTGCTGGGTCACTGCCTCTGCTTGGCTGTGGCCCCGCCCTCTGACATCAGGAT
Source organism: Chrysochloris asiatica (assembly GCF_000296735.1). Lineage (NCBI taxonomy): Eukaryota > Metazoa > Chordata > Mammalia > Afrosoricida > Chrysochloridae > Chrysochloris > Chrysochloris asiatica. The sequence goes on from NW_006408526.1 coordinate 4,407,983, forward strand.
CTCTGGCTGCTACGATTGATTCAGCCAGGATTGATTCAGAAATCACTGTAATTTGCTTCCACAGGCAGATTTCACTACAAATGGGCGCTGGAAACTGGTGCCTGGAACCTTAAACAAGATCCAAAACTCAGCATCTGTTCTGTTGCCTGCTCTTTCTCTGCTTTTTCTGGGTGTTAGCAGAGCGATTCTTTTCTTAATCAATGTGATTTTTTCAACTCCTGAAGCCAAAATTAGTATTCTGGTGTTGTCTGCTTTCAGCCACTATCCTTGTGATATCATCAATGTTATCACTCAATCCATGTCCTTTAATGAATCCAGCTTGAGTTTCTGGCAATTTCTTGTGGATGTACTGCTGTAACCACTTTTGTATTATCTTTAGCAAAACTTTGCTTGTGTATCATATTGATGGTGTTGTTCAATTGTTTCCACATTCTGTTGAATAACCTTTCTGTGGAATTAGCACATTTATGAATCTCTTCCAGTTGGTTGACTCGGTATCTGTCTTCTAAATTTCTTGCTGTTGATAATTGTGTGCTTCTAGTAGTGCATCTATTTGTTGAAACTTCTCAATTGGTATTTCCTTAGTATCTGGAGTCTTATTTTTCACCAAGTGCAATTTGAACTTCTGCCTTAAATACCCTCATTCTTGATCATATGCAACCTCATGAAATAATTGATTGTAGACCAATGCTTTAGACTACATTGATTCTATGTATTCCTTTTTTTTTTTCCATGCTTCCTGCATCATTTGATATTTTCCCCATGTTGTAGCTGTTGTTAAGTGCTGTCAAGTCAATTCCAACTCATAGTGTATAGGGTGTCTAAGGAGCAACTGGTGGCTTTCAGCTGCACACATTGTGGTGTGCAGTCAAGTACTGATTCTATAGAACCAAACCAGGAGTCCATTTTGCCCATAAAATCCTTCATTATAGCTACTCAAGACTTGAATTTTTCTGCAGTTATTTTTAGTGGAGAAATGCTGGGTGTGTTCTTTCTTTTTGATTGTCTAACTCCTGGTCTTACATATTTCATCATAATATTTACTTTGTCTTTTTGAGCTGCCCTTTGAAATGTTCTAATCAATTCTTACAGCTTATCATTCTTTCATTCTCTTTGGCTCCTCTTTGTTCAAGAGTAAATTTCAG
>NW_006408526.1:4409466-4413700 GCF_000296735.1 Chrysochloris asiatica
AACAACACTTAACAACAACAACAATATAGATGTAAACAGATATAGACATAAATATACATATAGAAATTTTTAAAGAGGGGGAGATGCAAATAGATATATATTTCTTATAAGCATATCTTCATAGCAAAAAATAAACTAACAAAATTCCTCCATATCAATTCATATTAAAATTCCCATTTTCCTAAACTGTATCTTTTTGTAGTTGATTTATCTTTATTAGGATGTTTGACTACAAACTGTCTATAGTAGTATAGGGTTATTATTGTTAAGTGCTGTTAAGTAGGTTTCAACTCATAGTGACCTTGTACAGGGTTCGCAAGGAAAAGCTTTTGCGTTTGAACTGCTGAGCTTCTTTGGTATTAGTTGTTGTTGTTGTTTTTAAGTACAGTGGGGTCAGTTCTGACTCATAGTGACCCTGCACAGGGTTTCTGAGGCTGCAAATCTTTACAGGAGCAGAAAGCCTCATCTTTTCCCGTTGGTAGTAGTAATTGTTACTAATGTTGTTAAGTGCCATTGAGTCAGTTTGGACTCATAGTAACCCTGATAGGGTTTCTGAGGAGCAGCTGGTGGTTTTGAGTTGCCAGCATCCTGGTTAGGAGACCAATGCTTATCCTACATGGCCACACCAGGACTCCAGGAGTAGTAGTGTTGGTGGTGTTGGTGCTTTTGTGCCTTGGAGTTTGTTCTAACTAATGACGATTCTGTATAGGGTTTCTTAGATTGCAAATTTTTATGGGAGCAGAAAACCTCATCGTTCTCCCATGGAGTGGCCTGTTGATTGTAACTGCTAACCTCATGGCTAGCAGCCCAACTTGAAACCCACTATACTACCAGGTCTCCTTAGGAGTAGTAGTGATGGTTGTTGTGTGCCATTCAGTAGGTTCCACCTCATAGTAACCCTTTATAGGGTTTCTGAGGCGTAAAGCTTTACAGGACAGGAAGCCTCATCTTCATCCTTTGGAGTGATTGGTAGATTCAAGCTGCAGACCTTGCACTTATCAATTTGACTCGTAGCCCACTATGCTGCCAGAGAGTAATAGTAGTCCCCCATTTATTCATGGTTTCACTTCCCTAGGTTTCAGAGCCAGATTCTCTCTCTATTAGGCAAACCAAAATCTAAACCTACTGCCACGGACTGGATTCTGACTCACAGTGACTCTGTGCAGGCTTTTCCTGGTTGTGGGTCTTTACAGGAGCAGAAAACCTTTTTTCTTCTGCAAGAGGCTGGTGGATTCAAACTGCTGACCTTAGGATTAACAGTTCAAATCATAACCTACTCCACCTCCAGGGCTACTTAAGGGTAGGAACCTAGAAAACACAGTTGGATGAGCTGCTACACTACAACTTGCTGTCATCCTAGGGGTTAATGCTGCCACACCCTGGGTAACTAACACGTATGTGCATATGTATATATAAAGGTACTATCCAGGGCTTTCTGGGTCCTGGTATGGGGCTATAGGATAAGCACTAAGCTAGTAACTAACAAGATGGATGTTCAAACTCACCAGCTGCTCTGGAAATCCTATACAGGGTTGCTAAGACTCAGAACCCACTCCATGGCACACAACAACAAATCCCTGATTTACATGAGTGCTGATGATGCTGAATGATAAGTATTGGACTGCTAACCAGAAGGTCAGCAGTTCAAACCTACCAGCTACTCTGGGAGAGAGATGAGCCTTTCTGCTCCTGTAAAGATTTAAAGCCTCTAAAACTCTACACAGGGTCACTATGAGTAGGAATAATAGGAACCACCTCCAAGGCACTTAACAACAATGGCAGTCCATGCTTTCAGCCACTCACTGGGGGTCTTGGAACTTATGCCTGATGATCAAGGTTAATGTGGCTTTTTTTCCTCTAACATCAATACTTTGTTTTACTTTTAACCTTTTCAGCTCCAGTGATACAAAATATATAGTTGCTGCTGTTGTTGTTAAGTACCGTGGAGTCGGTTCCGACTCATATCCACCCTGCACAGGGTTTCCGAGGCTATAAATCTTTACGGGAGCAGAACGCCTCATCTTTCTCCCGTGGAACAGCTGGTAGTTTCGAACTGCCGACCTTCAGGTTAGCAGCCCGATTCGTAACCACTACGCGATATAGAGGGAAATGATTATAAAGTTATTACCAGTAGTTCTAGTTCAAATATAAGATTAGAAATTTAACATTTTTAATGCTATAGCATTATCTTTGCTTTAATCATGAAAACTTTGGTTTCTAAAATATTAGACATATTCTAAATCATTAGACATTATTTATGTAATTTCTCAATATCCCACTTTTAGTTATGGAATAGAAGCAGCAATGTTGCTTGGTGTTGTTGCTGTTACATCCCATTGAGTCAGTTCTGATGCATAGCAATCCTGTGTAGGATTTTTGAAGAGGGGCTGGTGGGTTTGAAATGGCAACCTTGCAGTTACCTGTCCAGTGCTTATCCTATAGTGCGACAAGAGGACTCCATCAATGTTATTAGTAACAATTAAATTTTTAGATGTGATTTATTATGTTTCTGTAGTTATTTCTATTCATAATATATCTCACTAATGTAAAATAAAAAATTGTACATTAAATAATTTGAAGTAATTCTTTTCTATGTGTGATTAAACTCTACCAATATACAGTTTTTGTTTGTTTCACATTATGACATTATGATTTTTTTTAAATAAATAGATTTGTCTATCATTATTTCTTTTAATTTAATTATTGTTTTTAAATTATAAAAAGTATTTACAAGATTAGATAATTAAAACCACAAAACAATGCGCATCTACACCACATTTATTCTTGCCCCCTCCTTTTAAATTCCTTCCTACCCATTTAATAAGCATTTCTATTAATTTTGGGTTTTAAGATCGCTCACACATATTCAAATCTCTTTCCTCTTGCTATCACATAAACTAACCTACCACAAATACTTTTAAAAATAGTTTTACTTTTTTGCTAATCAATATATGGAGATCATTAAAAAATATATAGAACTATTACTTACCTTTATGTCTTAATGTGCCTCTATATCACTTTGCTACATTTATTATAATATTTTCAAGCAGTTACATATTTACTTTGTACTTCCAAGACAGATTTATTCATTCTTCTAGTAGTTTAGGCTTATTCAATATTCTTCACCAGCACTGTAATTAGAAAGCATCAATTTTTCTTTGGTCTTACTTATTCATTGTGCAGTTTTGCATGAATATGAGGAAATTGACAATACCATGGTTTTGGTCTGGCGCACCTTTATCCTCAAAGTGACATTTTTGCTTTGTAGCACTTTAAACAGCTCTTTTGCAACATATTTGTTCAATGCAAAATGTTGTTTTATTTCCTGACATCTGCTTCTATGGGTGTTGCAAGGGATCTAAGTAACATGAAATTCCTGACAAGTTCAATCTTTTCTCTGTTTTTCATGATATTGCTTATTAGCCCAATTTCAAGGATTTTTATTTTCTTTATATTAAAACTTAATCTTAACTGAAGACTATAATCTTCGATCTTTATCTATAAGTGCTTTAAGTCTTCTTTGTTTTCAGGAGGAATGTTGTTTCAGCTACATACAGCAGGTTGTTAATGATTTCTCTTTCAGTCCTAATGTCACATTTTTCTTCATCTTACCCAGCTTCTGCAGCTTTCTGCTCAACATACAGATTGAATGTTGTTGTTGTTGTTGTTAAGTGCCGTCGAGTCGGTTCCGACCCATAGCGACCCTGTACAGGGTTTCCGAGGGTGTTAACAGTGGTGAAAAGATGTAATCCTGTCACATGTCTTCTTGATTTTATACCATATTCATCCCCTTGCTCAATTCTAATGACTATCTCTTGGTCTGTGTATCAGATCCACATGAGCACAATTTGTTGTTGTTAGGTGCCATCGAGTTGGTACTGACTCATCATGACCTTGTGCACAGCAGAATGAAACACTGCCCAATCCTGGACCAATCTCACTACTGGTGCCAAGCTTGAGTCCATCGATACTGCCACTTGGCCAATCCATCTTGGTGGGGGTCTTCCTCTTTTTCTCTGACCCCCCACCTTACCAAACATGATGTCCTTCTCCAGCAACTAGTCCTTCCTGACAATGTGTCTGAAGTATGAGAGACGAAGTTTGGCCATCTTGGCCTCCAAGGATCACTCTGGCTGCACTTCTTTCAACACAGATCTGTTGGTTCTTTTGGCATCCCATGACACTTTCAATATTCTCCTCCAGCACCATAACTCAAAATCATCAATTCTTCTAT
>NW_006408526.1:4414931-4429286 GCF_000296735.1 Chrysochloris asiatica
CTTCTTCTGTATCTGGCTTGAGTTTTTGACAGTTCCCTGTTGACCTAGTTCCACAACTGATTTTGAATTATCTTCAGCAAACTGATTTCAATGATTGAGTCATGTCTACTGGATAACATGTAGCGCCCCCTGACTTTTTTCATTCACAATTCATTTTCTTCCTCTAACTTAATGTCTTTTAATAAGTGGAGGGGTTTCCTGATGTTTATCATTACATTGTTACACATATTTTCTTGTTCCTTATGCTTTCCTAAATTGTTGTTTAGTACCTTCAAGTTGGTTCCAACTCACAGCTACCCTATATTGGATTTCTAAGAAGCAGCCAGTAGCTTTGAACTATGCACCTTGGAGTGAGTAGTCTAGTGATTATCCTACACTGCCACACCTTTATTGTGTTTCCAGGTTTAAAAAAAAAATTTTTTTTTTTTAATTTTGTATATAATGACTTAGCACTACATAGGTAAGGCATATACCTGAAGGGCCATTTAATTATTTTCATGCTTGGATGTGTCATTTTTGTGGAAGGGTCCCAGATGAGCATCATGTTTTTTTCTAAGCTATTTCCCTGCCTCCTTCCTGATAGTTGAATATTAGAACATATGAGCTTTAGTCTTCTTTGCTTCTAGCAGATTGAGTAAAAAGTGACTGGAAAATTGTTCTGGATAGACAAGAACACAATGTCCTGGGTTAAATGAGTTTAGTGATTTTTAATGCCATTCCTATTATACTGAAATACACTGGGCACTGGGGACATTCTTTGCTTATACAAGAATGAGAGAACTGGAATTTCTATGCATTTTCATCTGAGCAGAGTGAGTCCTGCTTAATGCAGAGCAGAGTCACAAGTAGCTGCTAACTGAAGATTAAGCTCTGACAATCAAGCTGCTTGCCAATAAATTCAAACTCATCTGTGCAAGTCATTCAATAATAGCAGACTTGCAAAGCAATTAAAGTCAGCCCTTCCTGTTTGATTTCTGCAAAATGGGGATGGTTTGCTTGAGCTTTCCTATACTATAAATGGTAAGTGCAGTGAGTCAGGGGCATACTGAAATCCTGGTGAACACTTGGTGTCCTCTTACAGTTTTAGTTTTTAAAGGAAATGTGGTAGTGGACAAATCATTGCCAGCATAAAATTTACAATAGGAGAATGTGACTAATGCAGAGTTACTGTTTAAAGCCAAATCAAATAATTGTTTTATCACCTACAGCCACTTTCATTTCAACAAGTAATCAATGATGATTAAAAATCAATATTATAAACATACTTGAATGGAGGGAAGTGAATAAGTTGATTATTTTATTAGGCATCCTCCACCCCCATTTGTCAATGTGTGTTTTTACTACTTCTGGTCATTATTAACTTTCAGGGAAATGGAGGTTGAAATGAATGTGGAGTAGGAAAAAATGTTTATAAACCTACAATTCTGGATCTTGCATTAATGAGTGCTCATCATATCATATATAAATATTTTACAGTATGTTCTCTGAGTTTAACTTATTAATTTTTATTCCTATGCTTGGTGGTGGTGGTGGTGGTATGTGCCGTGGAGTCGGTTCTGATTCATAGCTACCTTGTATAGGGTTTCCGAGGCTGTAAAATCTTTATGGGAGCAGAAAGCCTCATCTTTCTCCATGGAACTGCTGGTAGTTTCGAACTAGGAGACCTTGAGGTTAGCAGCCTGACTTTTAACTACTGTGGTACCAGAGCTCCTTATTTCTATGCTTGTTGTTGTTGTTGTTATGTGCTGTGGAGTCGGTTCCAACTCATAACGACCCTGTACAGGGTTTCTGAGGGTGTAAATCTTTACGGGAGTAGAAAGCTTCATCTTTCTCCCGTGGAGTGGTTGGTAATTTCGAACCGCTGACCTTAAGGTTCACAGCCCAATTCATAACCACTACGCTACCAGCCCTCTTTATTTCTATGCTTATATGCATATAATTAGGTTTTTAAATGCTTGGGCTTTCTCACTGAATAGACATAGATTTTAGTATTGGATCTGTCACTTACCTGACTGAGCTTATGATTTCCTGTTCAAAACTTCATCTTTGACTTTATTGTTTCAGGCTTGCAAATGATGGTAACAATAATGCAGTAAATAAATTTAAAAATGTTTATAGAGTCATTAATGAAATATGGTTGCAGAGTTAGTCCTAAATACTATTTGTGTTTAATGCTTGAATACATATACCCATATGCTGTATAAAAATGGGATCATTGTACATTTTCTGTTTTATGACACACTAGTTATATTTAGCAAGATATTTTAGGTCTTTTGACATTATGTGAAAATATAGTTCAAAATACAATGAGTGTTAATTGTTATTGTTAAGTGCAATCGAGTCAGTTCCACATCATAGCGACCCTCTGTAGGGTTTTCGGGGAGCAACTACTAGGTTTGAACTGTCAGCCTTGTGGTTCAAACCAACCTTGCTGCCCAGTGCTTTATCCCACAGCACCATCCTTGGACTACCTCTAGGACTCCTTTTTTAAATCAATAGTTTGTATTTATTTTTATTTTCATCTTATATGTTCTTAATGTGTCCACATCAATTATAATGAATAGACTATCTAGAACTAGGGTATATAAATAAATGTACACGGGGTTTAGAAAGTTCATGAGAAAATGGAATTAAGACAATGGGATTTTTCCACAGGCTTTTTGAAGCCCTCTCATTCTACACACACAAACATACACACACGTATATGCACATAAACACACATGCTGTTGTTGTTGTTAGGTACCATCGAGTCAGTACCGACTCATAGGTACCCTATGTACAACAGAATAAAACACTGCCAGGTCCTGGGTCAACCTCACAATTGTTGCCATGCTTGAGCCAATTGATACTGTCACTTTGCCAATCCATCTCACTGGGAGTCTTTCTCTTTTTCTCTGACCTTCCACCTTACTAAACATGATATCCTCTCCAGCGACTGGTCCCTCTTGACAATATGTCAGAAGTACAAGAGATGAAGCTTGGCCACCCTGGCCTCTAAGGAGCACTCTGGCTGTACTTCTTCCAACACAGATCTGTTGGTTCTTTTGGTAGTCCATGGCTCTTTCAATATTCTCCTCCAACTCCATAACACAAATGAGTCAATTTTTCTACGGTCTTCCTTATTCACTGTTCAGCTTTCACATGCATATGAGGTGATTAAAAATACCATGGGTTGGGTCAGGTGCATATCAATCTTCAAGCTGACATCTTGCTCTTCAACACTTTAAAAAGGATTTATGCAGCAGATTTGCCTAAAACAATACATCATTTGATTTCCTGACTGCTCCTTCCATGAGTGTTGATAGTTGATCCAAGAAGAATGAAGTCCTTGACAACTTCAATCTTTTCTCCATTGATAAGAATGTTGTTTATGGGTCCAGTGGTGAGGATTTTTGTTTTCTTAACATTGAGATGCAATGCATACTGAAGGCTGTGCTCTTTGTTCTTCATCAGTAAAGTCCTCTTCACATTCAGCAAGCAAGGTTGTACCATCTGCATATCACACGTAGTTAATGAGTCTTCCTCCAATCCTGATGCCATGTTTTTCTTCATATAACCCAGCTTTTCAGATTATTTGCTCAGCATACAGGTTGAATAAGTATGGTGAAAGAATACACCCTTGTCACACATCTTTCTTAATTTTAAAACAGTGTTCCTATGTGCTGTTTTAACAACTGCCTCTTGGTCCATGTACAGATTCCTCATGAACACAATTAAGTGTTCCGGAATACTCATACTATAAATTTTTCCCATAGCTTGTTATGATCCACGCAATCAAAAGCCTTACACATACATGCACACACATATATACACACAAACATACACATACATGTATATACACCACACGCATATATAGACACATATTGCAAATTATAGAAACCCTTCTCAAACAAAAATATTAAAACACAAGGCTACTTGTGCTCCGCATCTAGATTGGTATACTTCTGACAGTATTGTTTTTATCTCTTCCCTAAAGAATTTTGCCATCTTCGAGTTACACAACATCAAAATGTCAGTTCTGGCATCCTTGAGTGACTTGAATTGTGTTTCTTGAAAATAATCTTTGAGTTTGGGGAACAAAAAGATGTCTGAAGAGGTAAGATCACGGTTGTAACTGGAAAGTTTGAAATATCTCAGTGAAATTCTCATAAGGCAGTCCTTGCTATACTCAAAGAATGAGCAAGTACGTTTTCCTGACGGAAAAAAAAAATATTACTTGATAAAACTTTCATGGCCTTTTTATCACCAAGACAGTCTTCAGTTTTCTTAGAATTTCTTCAGGCTAACCCCTGCAATTGCCGTGTGTTCTCCAAAAAAAGTAATCAAAATTAACCCTCGTTAATTCCATAAAACAAATGCTGTAATTTTATGAGTTGATCTCTCTTTCTTGAATCCATATTTGCAGTCTTCCAGGCCGTTATTAAAATGCTTGATCCATTTGAACACTGTGGCATTAGGTGAGGCAGCAGACCTTTAATCTTTTCACATAGTTTTGATGATTTTGGAGTATGTCCACTTGAGTTTTGTTAAAAATTGTTATTACCCGTGAACTCAAAATGTTTTCCATGGCCACTTGAATTTTGTCAAAAACTGATACTAGGCCTAACCTCAAGTTGTTTTCCATGGCATGAAAATATCACTTTTATAAGACACCCTAAGGAAACCATGGAGTCCTGATGTGGTGCTATAGGATAACTGCAAGTTTGACAGTTCAAACTCACCAGTCACTCCATGAAAACCCAATACAGCGTTGTAATGAGTTAGAACTGAATCTGTGGCACTTAACAACAACAAGGAAACCAAGACCAGTGTAATTTTGAGACAAATTGTCAGCAGCCATCTACTGATTGAAGATAAATATTTAAGCACATTATATTTGAAGTAAACATGTACATGTACGAACTGGAACCCTAGTGGCAATACTTTTTGATTGCTGTTGTAGAGTTGTTGTTAAGTGCAGTTGAGTCGGTTCTGACACATAGTGACCCTGGATAGGGTTTCCAAGGAGTGGCTGGTGAGCTTGAACCACTGATCTTGCAGAGTGAACCAAAATTTCAGTCCAGGGCATTAACCCACAGCACCACACCAGGACTCCATTATAGAGTAGATAAGCTGTTTTATATAAAATGTTAGAAAATAAATACAAGTGTAGAGTAACATCAGAATATGGAAATGCATCAAGAATTATGACAAAGCCTATCATATCAGCTTAAAATTAATTGATTACTTTTATCAGGTATGTTAAATAAAAGTACATTTGGCTGTGAGCTAAACAATTCAGAGCAATGGCTGCTTCAATCACACATGTGTTTATTTCCCTTTTGTGAAGAAATTTGGTGGTGGTTGTGTGCTGTGGAGTTGGTTTTGACTCATAGTGACCCAGTGTAGGGTTTCTGAGGCTGCAAATCTTTATTGGAGCTAAAAGTCTCATCTTTCTCCCATGGAGCGACTGGTGGTAGGTAGATTCAAGCTACTAAACTAATGGTTAGCAGCCCCTTTCAAAATGCACTACATGACCAGTGCTCCTTATGGACAATTTTATTGTTTTTGTTGTTATTAAGTGCCATTGAGTTGGTTCCAACCCATAGAGACCCTGTACAGGGTTTCTGAGGAGTAACTGATGAATTTGAACCATCGACCTTGCGGTTCACATTGAGTTTGCAGTCTGGTGTTCACTCTGCGGACAGGTTTAGAAGTCATTGATTCAAGACTGAAATGTTGGCTCTGTTCAACACTCTTCTCAGTGTTATTGGGTTATTGTAATTTCTGTGTCACCATTCCTGTGTCTTATTGCATATAGTCCAATCTGGAATTCCTATTAGCAAGACTAAATTCCAAAATGCAGAACTACAATAAAGTAGAACATTTTTAAACTGTTCCTATAGTTGATTGTTGGAGTCCTGGTGTGGCGCTGTGGGTTAACATGCCAGACTGCAAAGTTGTTTAAACTGTGAAGTCTGCAGTTCAAACTCACCAGCTGCTCCTCAGAAATCCTATACAGGGCTGCTATGGGTCGGAACCGACTCAATGGCAGTTAACAACAACAAAAATAGATGATTGTTAACTAAACTTAAGGAGGGAGTGGGAAGCTGTTATATTGTATTTAGCCAGTTACATAGATAACTTTCCATAATATAAAACCTTACTTAAGCCAAAATATAGTAACATGGCCTAATCTGGCCAAATATCCTTTAGAAGTAATGCAACAATTTTTTACTAATATGGAAGCCACAGGGAATAGATATGATGTCATAAATCTTTACCAGAGTCTCACATTTGTCTACTCAATATTCATGTGTTTAATGTTTTGCACACATAGTGTACTCAATATTTGGCAAAAAGCAAAAATCATTGAAGTCTCCCTAGTTTCTTCCTCTAACTCAAAACCTTATTTTTGGGTACCACACAGTTCTTTGCATTGGATATGGATGTGGCTCCTCATAGCTCAGAGATCTCTAATTTATAAGACAAGAAATCTGTTTTCTGCCACATCCATTATATTCTGTATGTTATTGGTGACGATGGAATAAAAATAATTGCAATGAAAGCTTCCAGTTGGAAAAGTGAATGAGCACCTCAAATTCACTGTACTAAAATAATTATTAAATCTCATTGGGCAGAAAAGGAAATAACTTTTTTTGTTGCAAGTAAAATTTGCTTTACCAGCTCATCTAGAAATTCCTGGTCTTAATCTCAGAAACTAAGGGTGAGATAAGGAGCCCTGGTAGCATAATGGTTACGAATCGGGCTGCGGACCTTAAAGTCAGCAGTTCGAAACTACCAGCCATTCCGTGGGAGAAAGATGAGGCTTTCTGCTCCCATAAAGATTTACAGCCTCGGAAACCCTGTACAGGGTCACTGTGGGTAGGAACTGACTCGACGACACTTAACAACAACAGCAACAAGGGTGCGATGGCTGCACAACTTGAAGAAAGTAATCAGTGTGACTGAATTGTATATGTAGAAACTGTTGAATTAGTGTATGTTTTCTTGTGTATCTTCTCAACAACAACATTTTTAAATAAATTAAAAAAAAAACAAAACACTGTTTGTTATGATCTACCATAATTACTGACTCATTTCTCTGGGAAGTCTTTTCCTTGTATTTATTTTGTATATTCCAAACTCCAGTTATTGTTGAACAGTAACTACTCCTTGCAACAAAAGATTTAACTGCTTGCTTTTTACTATTTAAAATCTGAGTGTTTGAGAGTTTCATTAGGGGTTGAACTGTCAGTTTATAGGCCATACTTTTGATTTCTTTGGCATGACTAAGCAAAAGAAAACAAAACAAACTCATTGTTATCAAGTTGATTCTGACTCACAGTGACCCTGTAGGACAGAGCTGAACTTGGCCATGGACTTTCCAAAGCTGTGCACTTTGGTGAAGCATACTAATTCGTCTTTCTCCTGTACATTGGCTTGTGAGTTTGAACCACCTATCTTCTGGTTAACAATTGAGCACTTAAGCACTGAATCATCAGGGAGTCTTCTTGGTAAAATCATTCTCTCAAACTCTTATAAGGCACACCTGCAACTAACCACAGCTAAAGAGCTAACATAAATCTAGTTTTAAGCTTTCTATGTATGTGTGAATTCAAGTTACGGAAAATAAATTTAATTAAGATGCATTTTTCTCTTTCATAAACAAATTTTAGATGTAAATATTCAATGAAAAAATTGAGTCTCAAATCCATGTAGTTATCAGGAATTGGGACTTCACTCAGCATTTTAGGAAAAAATAGATTCTGTTCTCACTGTCCAAGGAGGATCATTACATCCATATTTCAAGCTTCAAGTTGCTTGCTGTTTGTAAATAGAATTATTGTAATCGTGAGGTCCCATTCCATTTTAGTGTAGGCTGATCAATGTAGTTTTTGTTCTTCCTGATCACATCCAGACTAAGCTATCTTTACATTATGGGGAAAAAAAAAAAGAATCCTCTAGAATAACTATCATTTTCAGCCATATTATTAAGCCACCAATGCTGCCAATCAATTTTCTCCTAGATGGAAATCATCCCACTTCATGCCCTCTCTCAGTGTATCCTGAATTGTAATATTAATTGTTCAATTAGTTTCAAATAGAGATAATCATCAATTGATATATAAATATGTTTAAGCAACATTTACATTCCTAAATTAATTGTTATTGTTAAATGCCCTCAGGTCAAGTACAACTAATAGTGACCCTGTATAGGGTTTCCTAAGAGCAGCTGGTAAATTTTACCACTGACTTTGTGATTCAAACCAACCTTGCAGTCCAGTGCATTAACCCAGAGTGCTATACTGCTATACCAGGAGTTTTTAAATCAATGGTTCACTCTTATATCAATGACTTCCCTTCCAAAAAGGAAAAAAAAAAAAAGCAAACTTTTTTTCCCCTCAGTGAAATGACACCATTTCTTTATTTGTTCTGAATTTGGACAAGAAAACTATTGGAAATCAACTGCAGGCATTTCATCCTTCATATAATTGATGAAATGTCCATTTTATGTTTTTCCTAACTGTGCCCTTAAACCTCTATGCATTTCATCATCCTGTACAACACTTAGTAGTAGTACCCTGCGTGATCTCACTTGCTGACTGATAGTGCTCCACAGGAAAGAGTCCCTGCTGTTATCTCTTTACTGGAATACCTATTACTGTGCTACAAAGGGCAGAATGCACAAATCTTATTTTTGTTACTTTCACTTCTGAATAGGTTAGAAAATCTCATTGAACACTTTCTAATATGAAGAACACTTGACATTTTCGTTATTTTTAAACTGGTCATCAATTATATTTCTGTCACGGGTTAAGATCTGTCAAAGACTTTGATAAAGAAGTTACCAGAGGAGTGGAAAAAAAAACTAAGTTAGGAAAGTATAGCTTAATGTTTCTCAAAAGTCAGGTAATATAATATGATAAAATTAAGGTAAGCAACTTTTCACTATAAAGGTCAAGTAGAACTCATTAAAGTAAGCATGAACAGAAAAACTGATGGCATGATATTTTAAGTTGTCATATTGGAGAATAAATATGCCCAGAACTGGTAAAATATCAGAACATATTTATCCAAAATTTTCTTCCAATGACTGGGATTCATTATCAGTTCAACTGTTTATAAAAACAATTCAGTATCAGTAAAAGTGCTACAATTATTGTGCTTTGCTTTGCTTTTTGTTTGTTTTTGGTATAACTGATTATTTTATGTCTCTTCATTTTGACAAGTTCTGCATGCTATGTAATTTCATATAGAGTATAATAAGAACTATGGTGAAGCTAATCATTGTTAGAATCATTCATTTCTCTTTATAAACATTATCCTTTACTCTTTTTTAAACAAAAGGAAGAGATTTCTTGTAAAAAGTTATAAAATATGCTAAATTTCCACATTTTCTCTATTTCAGACTTTGATATTACATATCAAAATTTCACTGAGCATTATTTTCTGAAAAAAAGGAGTGTACCAATTTGAATATAAATAATGTCAATATAATAAGAAACATTACCACTTGTTTGTCGTTTTGTCATACTATGGTGATTTGGGTGTTGCTGTGATTCTGAAAGTTTGCCAAAGGTATTTTCAGTACCAACAGTGTCACACACAGTACATGGTTTCAGATAAGCTTCCAGATCAAGACAGACTAGGAAGAAGGACAGAGAGACTACTTCTGAATATTTAGTCATTGAAAACCTTATGAAGAGCAGTGAAACACTGTTAGATAGAGTGTCAGAAAATAAGGCCCTCAGGTTGGAAGGTACCCAAAATGCAACTAGGAAAGAGCTGCCTCCTCAAAGTAGAGTTGACCATGAGGAAGCAAATGGAGTAAAGCCCTCAGGACTTTCATTTGCAGATGGGGCACAACTCAAAAAGAAGACAAACAGCTGTAAGTATCCATCAATAAACGGAACATGGAATGTATGAAGTATGAATCCAAAGAAATTTGAAACTGTAAAAAATGAAATGGAATGCATGAACATCGATAATCTAGACATTAGTGAGCTGAAATGGTCTGGTATAGACCATTTTGAATCTGTCAATCACATGGTATACTGTGCCGGGAATGACAAATTGAAGAGGAATGGTGTCACATTCATCATCAAAAATAACATATCAAGATCTGTCATGAGGTACAATGCTGTCTGTGATAGGATAATACCCATGTGCCTACAGGGAAGACCAGTTAATACCATTATTATTCAAATTTACGTGCCAACTACTTAAGCCAGTAATGATGAAATGTAAGAATTCTACCAACTTCTTCAATCTGAAATTGATCACACATGCAATCAAGATGTATTAATTATTACTGGTATTATTAATTATTACTGGATTGCAAAGGTTGGAAACAAAGAGGAAGGATCAGTAGTTAGAAAATATAGCCTTGGTGATAGAAATGATGCTGGAGAGTGCATGCTAGAATTCTGCAAGACCAGTGATTTGTTCATTTTAAATACCATTTTCAAACACCATGAAAGATAACTATACACATGGACCTCACTAGATGGAATACACAGAAATCAAATTGACTACATCTGTGGAAAGAGACAGTGGAAAAAGTTCCATATCATCAGCCAAAACAAGGCCAGGGGCAGATTTTGGATCAGACCATCAACTGCTCATATGCAAATTCAGACTGCAGCTAAAGAAAATGAAAACAAGTCCATGAGAACCAAAATATGACCTTGAATATATCCCATATGAATTTAGAGATCATCTGAAGAACTCATTTTATGCATTAGACACTAAACATTAAAAATTAGAAAAGCTATGGGATGACATCAAGAACATCATACAGGAAGAAAGTAAAAGGTCATTAAGAAAACAAGAAAGAAGGAAAAGACCCAAATGGGTGTCTAAAAATAGTCTGAAACTTGCTCTCTAGCATAGTGATGCTAAAGTAAAGGAAAAAAACGAGGAAGTACAAGAGCTGAACAGAAAATTTCAAATGTCAACTTAAGAAGACAAAGTCAAATATTATATTAAATGTGCAAAGACTTGGAGTTAGAAAACCAAAAGGGAAGAACATGCTCAGCATTTCTCAAACTGAGGGAACTGAAGAAACAATACAATTCTCGACTTGTGGTTCGCAGAGCAAATTATTGAATGATGTAGAAAGCTTCAAAAGAAGATGGAAGGAATGCAGAGTCACTGTACCTAAAAGAAAGAAATGGACTCTGTTCAACCATTTCAAGAGGTAGCATGTGATCCTGAAGGAATAAGTCCAAGGTTCCTTGAAGATATTGGCAAAGAACAAGGCATCAGGAGTTGATGGTATAAAAATTGAAATCTTTCAGCCAAGTGAGGTGGCACTGGAGGCACTCACTCATCTATGCCAAGAAATTTGGAAGACCACTACCTGGCCAACTGATTGGAAGAGATCCATATTTGTGCCCATTCTAAAGAGAGGTGACTCAACAGACAATCATCAGACAATATCATTGATATTCTGTGTGAGTAAAGTTATACTAAAGATAACACAGGACCAACTGCAACCATACATTTATAGAAAACTTCCAGAGGTTCAAATCAGATTCAGAAGAGGACGTGGAATAAGGAATATCATTGCTGACATCAGATGGATCTTGGCTGAAAGCAGACAATACCAGAAAGGATGTTTACTTTTGCTTTATTGACTATGCAAAGGTTTTTGATTGTGTGGGTCATGACAAGCTATGGACAACATTGCAAAGTATGAATATTTGGGAATGCTTAATTGTGCTCCTGATAAACCTGGACACAGACCAAGAGGCAGTTGTTTGACTAGAACAAAGGAACAATGAATGGTTTAAAATTAAGAAACGTGTGTGACAGCATTGTATTCTTTCACCATACTTAATTAACCTGCATGCTGAGCAAGTAATCTGAGAAGCTGAGTTATATGAAGAAAAACATGGTATCAGGAAGACTCATTAACAACCTGCAGTATGCAGACAATACAACTTTGCTTGCTGAAAGTGAAGTGGGCTTAAAATACTTACTGATAAAGGTCAAACATCACAGCCTTCAGTATGGATTGCATCTCAATATAAAGAAAAAAAAAATCCTCACCACTGGACCAATAAACAACATTCTTATCAATGGAGAAAAAATTGAAATTGACAGAAACTTCATTCTTCTCGGCTAAACCATCAACACTCATGGATGCAGCAGTCAAGAAATCAAATGATGTATTACATTAGACAAATCTGCTGCCCAAGACTTTTTTTAGTGTTGAAGAGCAAAGATGTCCAGTTGAAGCCTAAGGTGCACCTGACACAAATCATGGTGTTTTCAATAACCACGTATGCATACAAAAGTTTGACACTGAATAAGGAAAACTATAGAAGAATTCATTAATTTGAGTATGGTGCTGGAGGAGAATATTGAAAGTACCATGGACTGCCAAAATAACAGATCTGTGCTGGAAGAAGTGCAACCAGAGTGCTCCTTGGAGGCTAGGATGGCCAGACTTTGTCTCTCATACTTCAGACATATTGTAAGGAAGAATCAGTCAATGGAGAAAGATAATCATGTTTGGTAAGGTTGAGGGTCATATAAAAAGAGGAAGACCCCCAACAAGATGGATTGGCACGGTGGCAGCATCAGTGGGCTCAAACGTAGCAACAATTGTGAGGTTGTCCTAGTACTGGGCATTATTTCATTTTTTGTGTGCCTAGGGTTGCTATGAGTTGCTACTGACTTGATGGCACCTAACAACAACAATAAAAAATAAATGTTTAATATATTAATCTGCAATTCATTACAATAATTTTTTTATAATTATCACGTTTCAGGTAATATATTTTGTATGTTATTTTCAATGTCAGCTATTATAATAATCATGAGTGATATTTGAAAATCTCGTGATAATCAAAAATCGTATTAAGATAAATAGTACAGTTAGAAAAGTTCATGGGCATTCCATTAGCTGAATAATACATCTTCATAATCTTTCTTTAATATATATTCTATATCAGATAATAATAACTTCTATATAGACAATTATATTCAGACCAAAAATACTTTCTTATGGTTTGAATTTAAGTGTTTTATTATAGTATTTTGTACATACATTTCTTCAAGGTTGCCTGAAGAATGAATGAAGATCAATGAATACAAGAGACAACTGTAGTCTTGGTGAGGTACTATTGATAAGCGCTGGAGTGCTAACTGAAAAGTTGATGATTCAAATGCACCAGCCACTCCTCAGAAACCCTATAGAGTTGCTATGAGTTGAAACCATTTCAAAGGCTCTTAACATCAACAGCCATTTATCTGTCAGTTTGTCTTACTGTGGTGGCTTGTGTGTTGTCACGATGTGATAAATTATGCCACTGTTATTTGAAATACTAATGGTATCACATATGGCAAACAAGCTTCAGTTCAGACAAAGGCAGAATAGGAAGAAAGATCAGTGAAGTGAGGGAAGTCCTCATTAAGATGGACTGACACAAGAGTCACAGCAATGAGTTCAAATATACAAAGATCATGGATATAATACGGGACCAGGCGATATTTCATCCTGTTACTCATTAGGTCGTCATGAGTTTGAGCCAACTCAGCAAATAACAGTAACAATCTACAATCAATTCCATAAGGTAGGGCTTTGGAACAGTTAGCTAGGAAAACGCAATCCAGTGTACTCCTTGCTTAGGCACTAATGTACAGAAACAATAATACTATGTGGTCAGCAGAATGAGTCCTCAGGGATGGGAGTCATATGTTGTTTTTATTTATACCCCTGATTTCAGTTTTAGTTCAGTGCTTAACACTGCCTGAGTGCTTTCACATTGCCTAAAACACTGTTGAATAACAATAAAATGTGTATGTGCATGATGTTTCAGTGTCAAAAAGGAACAGATGTAACTCATTATAAGACACATTGCACAGTCTTCATCCTTATTCAATTACCAGTCTTTCCATTATAGGAATGCATAACATTTTCTCCTCTTTAATGGTAGCAGAGTCTCAGTCCTTGTCTTGGTCAAACTTCTAAAAGCTGGTCTGAAATAATTTTTTTCTAGTCCACATTTATTTTAACCCAGATAGTTATCTTTTGTTTATTATGATACCTCCAAGAGAATGTATAAAGAATCTCTCCAGAAAATCTAAATGTTAATATTCAAGGCTATATTTGCTTTTGTTCTTGTTACTTCTGTCATATATTTACAGTTATAGGTTTTATTTTATCTCTTCATAGTCTGCTTATTTGTCTCTACTGAGTCAAGAAACATGTATACTTCTTTTCATCTATGACACATTGTACTTGGTATACCTTATTAATCTTTAAGGGGTTTCCTTTTCTCAAAACTATTAGCAATAAACTGTGAATGTGTACCTACTTTTACTCTGAAAATCATTTTTCAAAGCTCTCTCTCTTTTTTTTTT
>NW_006408526.1:4429621-4430746 GCF_000296735.1 Chrysochloris asiatica
TTCCAAGGAGCAGGTGGTGAGCTTGAACCACTGACCTTGCAGTTCAAAGGACTTTGCAGTCTGATGCATTAGCGCAGAGTGCCACACCAGAACTCCTTGAGCAATAGTTACATACAAATTAATATTTGCCTTCAAGAACAATACTTACACATCTCATCTAATATCTCTTTCTACTTTACTTCAGAAGATTGAGTTTAAGTTTTTCCTTTGTTTCTCCCTCAAACACATGCAAGAGTCATATAATTTGTTTTCAGGGGAAATAATACATGTCATTTAAAAACTATTATTAGAAAAGTTGTCCTACTTAGAAATATGAGAAAACATACCAGTTTTCTCCTGTCTCCTTTATTATTATTATTATTATTTTAATTTATTGTGAATTGAATGAAAATTTAAAAAGAATGATTTAGAATGTCTTTGTGGACTACGTAATATACATTGACCACGGTGTCCATTGAGACTATTGACCTAAGTTCCCAGGCCCGGCAACTCAATGTCTTAAGATATTTGATATTATCTAAGAGGTTTTTATTATCCCGCTCACTCCATATCCTCCAGTAGTTGTCTCCAGTAGAGGGGCTTCTGGGTCATATGGTATTTCTATTTCCATCTTTTTGAGATAGTGCCATACCATTTTCCACAGTGCTTCCACGATTTTAAAGTCCCACCAGCAATGGAGGACTGCACCAGTCTCTCCACACCTTCATCAACATTTTTTGTTTTATGTTTTTTGAAAATTATCATTAATGCTGGGGTAATAATATTTTGTTGGTGTTTCAATCTGCATATTTCTAATGCCTAGAAATTGCAGAAAATTTCTTCATATGTTTGTTGGCCACCTGAATGAATGCCTTCTTTGGTTAACGTCTGTTCATGTCCTCTGCCAATTTTTTAATGGACTTGTTTGTTCAGTATTAGTTTGTTCAATATTAATTCCTCTTCTTATTGTAGAGGCATTACAGTTTTCTACAAATTTTACAAATTAGTCCTTTGTGTGACAAGTCACTGAAAAAACATTTTTTTTTCCCAGTCTCTGGGTTCTATTTTTACTCTATTGGCAAAATCTTTAGATGCACATAAATGTCAAAATATTTAGGAGGTCTCAATCATATATTTTGCCTTTTA
>NW_006408526.1:4431231-4432842 GCF_000296735.1 Chrysochloris asiatica
CCTTCAGGTTTGCAGCCCAATTTGTAACCACTACACTACCAGAGCTCCTTTCCATATAGAATTAGTGATTATTTTTTCCATCTTGTTAAAGAATGATGTTGGAATTTGGATTGGTTTTGCCTAGTTTGGGTATGAGGCTTATGCTAATTTGTGGGAGTTTTCCTTCCTTTTCTGTGTTCTGGACAAGTTTGAGTAGAATTGGTGTCAGCTCTTCTTTGAATGTTTGGTGGAATTGATCAGTAAAGACAACTAGGCCTGGACTTTATTTGTTGGGAGTTTTAAAGTAGTCTCTCTGATCAATGTCTTCTTTTGTTATAGATCTGTTCACATTTTCTACTTCCTTCTGTGTTCGTTTAGGTAGATCAGGCTTTTCTAAAAATTTATTCTTTCTTTTGGATTTTCAAATTTGTTGGTGCACAATTCTTCAAAGTATTCTTTTGTTATCCTATTATTTTCATTGGTTCTGTTATGACGTCAGCTATATTATTCCTTATGATGTTATTTGCATCTTCTTTACTTTTTTAGCATTATTAATTGTTTGTTGATATTATTAATCATATCAAAGAACCAACTTCTTGTCTTATTCTTTCTATTGCTTTTCAGTTTTCTATGTCACTTATTTCTACTGTAGTCACTATTATTTCTTTTTTTCTGGTGGCAGTAGACTCATTTTGCAGCTCTTTTAATAACTCTTGGAGATATTGCACTCATGTATTCATTTTGGTTCTTTCTTCTTTTATGATGAGGGTGTTCATTGCTATAAATTGCCCCTAACTAAGCACTGCTTTTGCTGTGCCCCAAAGGTTTTGGTATGTTGTGCTTTCATTCTCATTTGATTCAAGGAATATCTTCATTTCATTTTGTTTTATTTCTTCTATTACCACATAGCTTTTATGCAGGATGTTATTCAATTTTCATGCATTTGACTTTTTTTTTTTCAATCATCGGTATGCCAATTGGTGATTTCGAATTTTAGAGCACTGTGATCTAAAAAGATTCTTTGTAGTATTTTGATGTTTTTAAATGTATTGAGGTTTGATTTGTGGCCCAACATACGGTATATACATTTGTTACATTTTTATTGTTTTCCTTTTCTTGACTTGTTGTGAAGGTATATTAATTTTCTTTGGGTTACCCTATAATTTATTAATTCCTTCCCCACTTTAAAACATTATGTTTTATCATCAAATATACTTGACTTCCTCACTGCTTGGAAATTCTTTAACTACAATTTGGCCTCTTTTGGTAAACTACAAGATGGACAGTTCAAACTCATCAGCTGCTCCTCAGAAACCTTATACAGGGTTGCTATTTTCCTACTTGACTACACTTAGCAAGAGCAACAGCAGTTGTTTTCATAATAAATTGATATCTTTGGCTCCTTATTTTAAGTCTTAAATGTTTAAGTCTTAGAAGTGCTGCCAAGTCAGTTAGACTCATAGTGACCCTATGTAGGGTTTTTAAACAATGACTAGTGGGTTTGAACAGTCAACCTTGTGGTTAGCAGTCCAGTGCTTATCTTCCAACATCATACTTGAGATATACTATCAGGAAGGACCAATCCCTGTAGAAGGGCATCATATTTGGCCAAGTGGAGGCTCAGCAAAAAAA
>NW_006408526.1:4434029-4436861 GCF_000296735.1 Chrysochloris asiatica
GACTGTGTGCTGAAGACTGGGGGGTGGGGGGGAGTGTAGGGAGCAGGCTTGCAGGGTATACCCTTTGGTTGGTTGATGATGCATGGAAGGGATTGGAACCATGGCAATGAAACAATATACGATAGAATGAATGTAAAACTAATGTTCTCCCATGTAAACTATTATATAATTCACAATAAAACATTTTAAAAAACCAACAATAGCAACAACAACAAGAAGACCGCTAACAAGATGAAATGGCACAGTGTCATCAGTGATGGGCAGAAGCTTAACAATAATTGTGAGGATAGAACAGGACCTGGCAGTCTGTCATTCTGTTGTGCATAAGGTCACTGTGTGTCAGAACCAACTCAACAGCACTTAATAATAACAACAAGGTTTGTTTACGTTCAATCTCAGGTTGCTGTCTGTTGTTGTTGGCTTTCAATCCAAAGGACTCCATTTAGCATTTTTTGTAAAGTTAGTCTGATTATTATGAATTCATTTATTTGTGTTTATCTGGAAATATTCTAATTTTGCTGTCATATTTGAGGGACAGTTTTGCTGAGTATATGATTCCTGCTTGGCAAGCTTTTCTTCTTTCAGAGTTTTGTATATATATGCCTTCTTGCCTTCCTGGTTTCTGCAGAGCTTAATCTTATTGGTTCTCCTTTATAGGTAACTTTCTGATTTTCTTGAATTGCTCTCAGGATTCTTTCCTTGTCTTCAGTTTTGGAGAATTTGATTTTGGTGATATGTCGTGGTGATTTATCTAGGAGTCTCTCCTGTTTTGGGTTCATTCAACTTCTTGAATCACAGGATTTTAAGAAAGGTTTCTTCTAACAGCTCTTTAGTTATCTTTTCTGTGCTGTCCTTAGTCTCTTCCCATTCTGAAATTCTAATCACTTGTAAGTTATTCCTCTTCATGATGTCCCACATGACTCTTAGGCTTTCTTCAGATTTTTTTCTTTCTATTTTCTGATTGTTCTTCCAGCTTACTAGTATTGAGAGATTTATCTTTAACTCACTAATTAAGCTTCAATTGTTTCAAACCTACTCCTTTTCAATGTATTGTCTATATCTGAAATCTTAGTATTTATTAATCTTCTGGATTTCTATTTGCAGATTCTGTATTGTCTCCAATCCTTTATATATTTTGTTTGTTTGTTCTTGTAGTGTTTGCCTGAATTCTTCCTTATTTTTCTCAACCTTTCTGTCAGTCATTTTGAGGTACCTAAATATCATTTTCTTGACTTCTTTTTCAGGTAGTTCTGATGACTTTTTCCATCAAAAACATTTTCTAAACATGCCTCTTGGTCACTTGTTTGAGCCACTCTTTCTTGTTTCTTTGCATGAACAGAAATTGTTACTTTCATGACACTGTGGTGTTTTCACATTTGTATTAAATTGATGATTGTATGTTGGTGTATTCTAAGGCACTCACCAACTGCCTCCTGGAGGGAGTGATTAGAGGATAGACATGGGTGTACTGTTCTCTGTGCACTATTCATACAGTTCAGTTTTGGAGAATTTTGACTGGTGTTGGTTGTTGTTGTTGACCAGTGTATACCAGCTCGTATTGGCTGCTGACCTGTTGGTGTGGCTGTAGAGGGTAAAGCTGTGGTTGGGATATATGGGCACTGTTTCTTTTCCTGTTGGGTGAGACAAAAAGAGAAAACACACACACCATACAGCAGGGAAAAACAAAAACAAACAGCAAACACTGAAGCAAGTAAACAACAGTGAAAAAAGAAAATAATAAACAACAATAAAAAGTAAAAGCAGCGGTTGGTGGCAGCAGAACAGAGTCAGGTAGAACAGGCTCTGGGGGAGAGGGGCTGAACACCCACAGATAGGACTCTCATGAAACTGCCCCAGAGCTATGGATCTAGCATAAGGGTCTGGGCGTTCGTTTCCCCAACTGCAAGTGAAAAAATCACGGTATAAAAGAAAACATTGAATTTTGGAAATTGGCACTGGCCTCCCTCTATGTCATCCCACCTGGGCAGAAGTCAGAGGGCAGGGCTAGAGACAGACGTGCACAGGGATCCTGTGCTAAAAGCAGAGAAGAGACATTTGCAAAAGGAGTAGGGAATAGACACTGGAAAGCTTGAATGCTGGTGGTGGTGGTGGTGGTGGGTCTGGCAATACACAAGAAGGGGGATGGTAATAGAAGAACAAGGCAGATTGGACAACAGTTAGGCAGGTTCACATGGGCTAAGTAGGACAGAGGTAAATGATGACTTATGCACAACCTTGGAACACAGGGCCTTGGGATACAGGGATCAAGGCATGATTTGAATAAGTAAAAGAAGGGAATAATATTAGGATGCTTGGCTGTCTTTTGAATCTCGGTTTTCCTTGCCTAGCATTGTGCAATAGATACTTGAAGGGGTTGGGGGAGGAATAGCCAGAAACATCACAATAGAAAGCTTGTAAGCCCATTTTCAGCCTATAATTGATTAGAATATCTTAAAGCGTGCTAGAAATCAACCAAACCCAAAATGAGGTACTATAAGGACTAGAAGTGACTGGCTTACAAGCTTTCAAGAGGGAGCCTAGTTCCAGATGGGGCAGAGGTAGGTAGAACCTCCACTGAATGATTTCCAATCTATGGGCTGGCAAAAGGAAATGGGGATAAGGCTCTCGTGGTACAATAGTGAATAACTGCCATCAGGACTGACTGTGAGTGTCAGAAATGTAGAGGTAGATTTTTTTGACAAAAGGAGGGGAGTGATTGATTTTGCAGACCAGTAACAGAGGTCTCTTCTCAAGTGAGAAGAGCGGAGAGCATGACCTTACCCAGAGAGGCAGTGAAGTCAGGCATGGAGACAGAGATGATGATGTGGACAG
>NW_006408526.1:4437696-4439997 GCF_000296735.1 Chrysochloris asiatica
CAGCTGATAAGAAGAGAGGGCACATGCATAAGAACAGCCACACTTGCAGATAATACCCACTCGACCTGGCTTCAATGACTGGATAATCAGAACTCAACAATTAGAAGAAAGAAGAGGAAAAAAAGAGTAATCTGATAAAATTTGATGAACTTGACTTACACCTATGTATGCAGTAGTTCAAAGAGGGAACAAATATTTACAGTAAGGATCATTCCCACCCCCTCCTTACACAAAGTAAATAGGGATGGGCAACTTGGACATTGACTACCTAAAATGGGCGATGGTGGTGGGGTTACAAAGGCAAGAAGTGACTGGCTTACAAGCTTTCAAAAGGCAACCTAGATCCATAGAGTGTGGTGGAAGGTAGAATATCCACTGAGTAGTATCCAATCTTCTAGGTGGGGCTGATGAAAGGAGATGCAGATGGGTCTCTTGTGATACAATGGTGAATAATTGTTATCAATACTGATTGTGAGGGTTGGAAATTTAAAGGTGGACATTTTGTTTCAAAAGGAGGGGAGTAATTGACTTTGCAGTCTAGGAGTGGAGGTCCCTGGGACCACCAATGGAGAAGAACAGAGAGCGCGACCCTACCCAGAGAGGCAGTAACGCTGGAGATGGAGACAGAGATGATGACATGGAGAGATGGAGTGGCTGGGGACTTTATACCCAGAAAGGGAGAAAGTGCTGATGACTGAGGGGTAGGCTTGCAGAGTATACCCTTTGGTTGTTTGATGATGCATCAAGGGGATTGTAACCATGGCAAGGAAACAATATACGATAGGATGAATGTAAAGCTACTGTTCTCCCTTGTAAGCTATTACATACTTCACAATAAAACATTAAAACAAAACAAAACAAAAACCTAAAAGCAGGCAACATGTAGAAAAATAATACAGAAAAAAAAAAAAAGAAAAAAAAGAACTAAGTGCAGTTAGGGAGAGGGATGAGTAAAAGGGAAAGAGTACCGATAGTAGTATAGAAAACCAAGAGAAAAAAAGAAGCAGAGACAGAGAAGCAGAAAACAAAAACAAAAAAAATCAAGAAAAAATGAAAAGGGAGATAGAGAGGATAAAAAGTAAGGGAAGGTAGTGAGAGAAAGACTGGGAAGGAAGAATAAGCAAAAATAATGCTAGGAAAACAAACAAACAGGCTAAGTACCAGACCCAGAGAGGAGAAAATTCTGGGGTCTTCTGCCAGTCAATGAACTTACTTGTTAGGTGGACAGTGAATGAGACAGTGACACTTTCTGCCTTATATGGAGTTGGTATAAAGTTAGGTGTTGCCTGTTCTGTGGACCCAATCCAGTAGTTTATGCAGACCCCATCAGACCCCAACAGCTGGAGAATCAGAGTATTTCCATCCCAGATAGCAGCCAAGGGCTGGACATCCCACTAATTCAGGGTTGGTCAGAACCACCTTTGCCAATCTCGATCAGGTAACACCTGATTTAGGTACTGGGTTAGTGCTGTTATCTCCTAAGTCACTTGGTTACAGCTCAACTGCCCAGAAAGCAGAAGTTTTGCTGGAAGTGCACTTGTATAGGGACTGGCCATGCTTCTGAGTAATGTGGGATACAAGAAAAATATTCACATCTTTCTCTCTGTCCATAAGCAGTATGTCTCTGCATGACCAACCATCCTCAGCCTTCAAAGGTACCCATGAAAGTTCGAGATGTCCATGTTGCCTCTGGCTGGCTGGCACAGATCACCAGCCTCCTTTCTCTTCAACCCCTTCATCTGTTCACCTCCTTTTCCTAGTTAGAGCTCATCCATGGCTGGCCAGGACTGGTTCTACAGATTTGTAGTAAGGATCACTTGAATCCAGGTATGAAAGTTAGTGTAGATATCGCCTCACTCGCTTTGATGGGGATCTAAATTGTTGCACTCATATCCGTGTCACTTCAACCCCAGGAAAGAGCAGGAGCATCACTGGGGGTGTATGCGGATGGTGGGGGTAGCCCCAACTCTGGTAGCCAGAGGAGTGTGGAGAGCAAGAAAAAATAATCACATCTTTATCTCTGCAAGTCACCATTATGGTTCTGCAAAACCAATATGCTGTCTTGTCTCTGAAGTCGCTCTTAAGAGTTTAAGATGACTGCACCATGTGTTGTCTGGTGGATCAGGTAACCAATCTGTCTCCTTTTTTTTTTGCCACATCTGTTCAGCTTCCTTTTCTAGTAAGCATTCAATCCACTTCTTTGTCCTTTCATCTGAAGCTCAGGGTTTCCGGACTAACAGCTACATCTATTTCATTTGGTTTTCCTTATCTTTGTTGCAGAGTGTATAGGTTACTGCCTAG
>NW_006408526.1:4440557-4442266 GCF_000296735.1 Chrysochloris asiatica
CGCTATGAGTTGGAACCGACTCCATGGTACTTAACAACAACAACAATGGTTATAAATAACTTTAAGATATTTAATTAATGCTAATATATGTATGTGTTGTGTTCAGAATCTCAGGTTTAAGAATAATAATTTGGTGAGTTAATCTTTCCACACAGGATTCTTGTTCTTGGATTCAAAAGTTACGTCCTTGCATGTATCCAGACCTCCACTGAAGTTAAAGCTAGCATATGATCTTCACATTTTCCTAGTCTTTAAATACCCCTGGGAAAAGCTAAGTCACATGCAAAATTTAAGTTATATTGTTCTCCTCATATTATGAGCTTTAAATAATCTTTTAGTTTGATACTTCTAAACAAATGACAACAGTAAGCTAGAAAAGTTAATGAAATTTACCAACCACAATCGTTAAGAGTGCTAAGGAAGCCGTTTTCTAAAAGCAAGAGAAACAAAATTTACCATGACACGCTTCTTTTTTCTACTCTTACTCTTTTCATAATACAATGTGGAAAAATGTATATAATATCGTTACTTTTATCACCAAAGAAACTAAGCCAAAGCCTCAATTTTTTAACAGTAGTTCAGGAGCCCTATGCTATATCACGCCAATTTACCATGAGCATTTTGATTAAGTTGCCACAAAGATTATTTTAAAAGTTTACCTTTTATTTATGCTTTTTTGTTTTACTTCCAACACTCTTAGATTCACTATTCCATGACTCCCAATTGTCAAATGCTCTAGTTAATGACCTCATCATTTTTTACTACCAAGTATAAAAAACATTTAAAATTCTTCTCTTTTCATTCATGTTTTCTATTTCATTACATCACATATTTCTGCAATGCAAACCTTTCCAAAACCAATCTTTCATAATACATATCCATTTGCAATAATATAAGATGTCACCTACATAGGCCGATGTCAGAGATTGGCTGAAAACTCCTAATTATACTTTCTTTTTTTGTCCAGGTTCCTTGGTAGTTAGGTTCTAAGACACAAGAGCAGATTTAGCAAATTGACATTACCTAATTTAATATATACATTTATTATTTCTCCAGAGATCTTTGGGTAATTCTTTCTCATTTGTGCAACTGGAAATAAGCATCTGTGAGATGTGTTGTACTTTGGTAGGGAAAATATGATTCACTCCATTAAGTGATTAAAAGAGAAAGGCCCAAAAGATTCATCAGACACATAAAAGACTATTACCAATATGACAAACTTTTATTGAGAAAAGTCATTGTTTTTTTTTTGTTGTTGTTAAAAGTCAATATGTTTATTTTTATTTATCAATAAAATGATTGATACATTTATTTGCTTTTATTACACTTTTGCAGTGTCTGCATTCTTTGAAGGATTATTTAACATACCTATCTGAGTTATAGTCATAGATTGATAGTTAGCCTTCTGCTGACTATTACTCCTACAACTATAGATTAAATTATGAGCCAATTCCTCTGAAATGTGTGTTGTAATCTTAACTTCTGAATTCCTGCTGTGGCGCTGTGGGTTAATGTGCCAGACTGCAAAGCTGTTTGAACTGCAAGGTTGACGGTTCAACTTCACTAGCTGCTCCTCGGAAACCCTATACAGGGTCACTATGGGTCGGAACTGACTCGATGGCACTTAACAACAACAACAGCAATCTTAATTTCTAAAGGAGCTCTGGTAGCGTAGTGGTTACGAATCGGGCTGTGAACCTTAAGGTCAG
>NW_006408526.1:4446256-4448308 GCF_000296735.1 Chrysochloris asiatica
AGAAGTCATTCATCTATCCTTCTTCCTAGTCTGTCTTTGGAAGCTCATGTGAAACCTGTCTACCATGTGTGTCCCTGCTGGTATTTAAAATATCTGTGGCATAGCTTCCAGAATCACAGCAACTCACAAGCTACCATAGTGCAACAAACTGACCGATGAATTGAATATGTCATTTTATATAGTATACATATTATATAGAATTTATTCTATGTAATATGACATATATTATACATATTATATAGTATTTATTCCACATATGATATATTGCATAATATTAATATACTAATAAACATATATTGTCGTTAAGTGCCATGAAGTTGGTTCTGACTCATAGCTACCCTATTCTTTTTTAAACATTTTCCTCATACAAGATGTGATTGTTTTTTCTCCATGAATTTTATGAATGAGGAATAAATTATATTCCATTATACTGAGTTAAGGAGCTCTGGTAGCGTAGTGGTTAGGAATTGGACTGTGAACCTCAAGGTCAGCAGTTTGAAACTACCAGCTGTGGATGAGGGTCTCTGATCCTGTAAAAATGTACAGCCTCAGAAACCCTGTACAAGGTTGTGCTAAGTCAGAACCGACCCCATGGCACATAACAACAAGATCAGAAAGACCCTCTACTTTCTCCCACAGAATAGCTGGTAGTTTCGAACTGCTGACCTTGAGATTCACAGCCCAATATATGTTTTTTCTTTATAATTCATCATGACCATGATTTTATACAGTGGCTTGGCAAGAATAAGCATGATCTGGCTAGAGTAAATGTTCATTTTCTTATAGTAGTTGAAAACACATCTCTTTGATATAATGACAATTATTTATGGATTCGTTTATTTACTTATCAAATTTTTGTGAATTTTAATAGATGGTTAATAAGCACCTTGCAATGTCTAAGTACTTTACTGATATTAACTGATTAAACTCTATGAGATAGGCAATATATGAGGGCTTCAAAAAGTACATAAGAAAATGGAATTCAAAGATAATGGAATTTTTCCATAAACTTTCTGAGGCTCCTTCATATGAAAATGTGCTAATGTTACCAATTGGTGTACTTAGTTTTACTCATGGAAGTTGAATTACTGTAGAGAAATGCTATCAAAACATTTTTCTTTTATCCCCTTAGTAACCTTGAACATATCAGAATGAGATGTTTAAGATGCAACTTGAATTTTCTAGCCCTAGAGAGAATCATGCTTACTCTGCCATGGCATTTCACAAACCATAGAAAATTGCTGCTGTTATTTACAATACTCTATTTTTTCCCCAAGGGTATGATATTGATTTAGCTGACAGACTTTTCTTTCCCTCTTAATCAGAAAGAACAGAATCTTTAGGTGAACTAGATGGTATACAGAGTGAGATAGCATAAAGGGTCAAAAAGTACTGTAGATTTGAGAGCTAAGATGTTTGCTCTGCAGATTAACCAACCTCTTTAGTGCTCAAAATTCAGTGTCCCTGCTGAGCTTCACATGCTGATGCCAGTTTGAGATACAATCTTAGAAGGAGGATTCAGTAGTTGCAACCTTAAAATCGTATTTGTAGTTATCTCCAAAAAATATGACTTTATAATTGTTTTCAGATATGATTTCCTTCCCCAAGGATCAATCTATTTCATTTAATGTGTGTATATGAGTAAGTTTTATGCCTTCAGTATTATACTGGGAACATTTTGGGACATTTAAAAAAGTTTACATTTAACAAGTTTCTTTGCCTCAAAGTCAGTTCAGAGTCTAGAGAGGAAAAATGTGATTAAAGAAAGAATTAAAAATTCTTTGAGAAAATAAAAAGAAAAAAGTTGAGAAAATGTTTGATACAGTTAATATTGTAATGCTTAGTTTTAAAAAAGATCTATGGATGGAAGCACATCTCCCAGTAAAAGCTAAGAGGTATTGCCTTGGGAAAAAAACAAAACAAAAACAAGCTTAAAGATTTTTTTTTTAACAAAGGGCAGAGGTGATCAGGAGAGGGGGAGAATCAAACAGACTATCTTTCACACAGTTTGAAGTTATGTAGCAATAAGACATAAAGGACACCTAAGCATTT